>NC_090705.1:17944435-18186935 GCF_040954835.1 Lepisosteus oculatus
GTGTCAAAAACTCCTAGGAATCTTTATAAATCATTATAAACCCTACTGATTACATATGAATTTCTGAACGAGTGTGGAGCTGATTTGTTACAGTACTCTGGAGTACTATAATACAACATGTTTCCAGGCCCAAAAGTCAGACCGGTGCAAGACAACTCAGATGGGATGAGGAATTGTTGGTTTTAGCAGTTGTCTCCGTTGCTGTTGTTCATGATCCCTTCTGTTTTTGACATTCTTTCTTTTCTTCCTGGACGTCTGTATTTTCTATGTCAACATCAAAGAATGCATTTCTCGTGACATCTTATTTGCAATAATAGGACCTTTGCTACTCCAAAAGGAAAATAATCCTCCAAAATCATATTTTTTGTTTCTCAACTTCAAGTGGACAGTTTCTTAAAGCGACAATTGAGCATATGTGCATCTCAATACCATTGTTATGCCTGTGAGTATGCACTGTATAAAAAAGGGCATGGACCTCTTTTTATTTATTGATTTTCAAATATCTGAGAGTCAATCACTCCATTCTTCAGTTCAGAACCAAAGATGGATTTAATTTATTACAGTGCGGTGGCAGCATATTTACAGCTTTATGTTTTTTGTATATTCACCATGCTACTAGCATATACAGCATGGTGCTGACCTTTCAGGAAATACCCTAAATATTGACTCTCAGTAAGGTCAGCTATAACACTGGGTTCAAAAAAGCTGCAAATGTCTCTACAAACTGCAGTTTGTTATATTCAATACTGGCATACTAATAAACAGCCAAACTTAAAAAGAAAAAGAATCAAAGGAACATGAATTGTCCACAGCCTCTCTCTCACCAGGGAAGGCTTGCAGATTACTGCTTTACTGACACTCATCTTCCTTTGACAGGCCTCATTCTCAACAAGGTCAAATGCAATTTCCCTGGGTCGCTTGAGAGAAAACAAGAAAAACAACAAACAAATAATAAAAAAGGCTTTACGAAAAGGCTTCTACCAGCTTTCTTGCATTTATGTTGTGTATGGATTCCAAAATGCTATTAGTGTCTTGGTGACACAATGTTATTTAATTTCCAGTCAAAACCTTTTCACAGCTTCCTCGCCTGGGCTTTGCATGTGTGTTAGAACAGCTATTCTGTCTCTTCCATTTTCACAGTCCTTCAGCACTACCACTCATACAGCACCATTTCAGCTAGGTAACAGGTATGAATTAGGGATATCATACAATATACAGTACAACTGCTGATCTGATGTGCCAAGGAATTTTTAAGAGTCTTGAAGAAAACAGGGAGATGGAACAGACCTTCTAGTGCAAAGGTAGTCAAGCCTTTTACTAAAGGTTCAGCATCAAGGAATCAAACAAGTTCATCTGAGTTTATACAGCTTAGTTAAATGATGCGTGCAAGAGGGCCTCATGGAAAGAGTTACTGACTCTGCCATTATTCACTGATGGCCACTTGACTCATGGCTATACCAGGGTCAGTGCACAGGCTGGAAAAGCAAAAGGTGTGCTGAAGTTTCAACCACTGTATTACACAGAATTCTCTACTTTATTTCTCTTATTGTCTTCCAACCCTGATATTCTATCTAAAAATTCACTATGTTAAAGTACATACAGTATGGTGTACAGCTACTTCAAAGCCCTGTAATGGATATTCATTAAGCCTGTAAATGTTTCCTAATTTTTCTTTCCTCATTTTTCTCAAACAAAACATGTCACTATACACTTTTCTTCAAAACCCATGTGTTTCTTGAAAAACTTTTCAAAATCTCTCCAATTTCAGCTAAATTGTCACAAAAAGTAAATTGATAAACAAAATATTTTAGTTTTTTTAAGACATGGGTTGTGGCAAATAAAGAAAACCTTTGCTTTTGTAGTATACGAATAACAGCCGAAAATTAGGGCATATAATAAAGTCTGTGAAAATATAATATGTTTATATCATATTTTTTTAATATTTAAAATATATATTTTTTTCTATAAAGATATTCATCAAGTTCTACAAATTGCCTTTATTCTTCGATTCATAGTGATGTCTCCAGTCCTTTTATAGGATGCCTGAGGAAGAGAAGATAAGGTTCATGAACCCGCCCACACCTTCATGAGATTTAGGCTCTGCAGTAGGATTAGCACCAGATAGAGGAGTCCACCGATGTCAAAGCAAGCTTGCTGGAGTCCAGGAGGTCACAGGGGTCACTGTTTCGTTGGGACCCGAGACAGCTCTGGCCAACGAATCACAGCTCGCCTCCCTGTACTGCTGAACCAAGGGCATGCCAGTGCTCAGAGAATCCTGGTCCGAGTCAGGAAGAGACATAACCATTTCTTGAGCTAGCGACATCAGGCTCTTTAACTTATACGATTATCCAATATAAGAAAACAATGGATATGACAAAATTAGAATAAAAGTATTGTTAGATATTGCAACATTTCAATCGGAGAGTGTTGACAGATTTCAAGTAACAAAAACAACCGGGTTTGCTAGCAAACTGGCACATGTCCAAAAGTTGTACATGAAAAACAGAAAGTATATAGAAACAAATCATAATCCTGGAGTCGTTCAATGTAAAATTTATCTTTACTGCTTATTATTCAATAATAACATATATCTGTGTGATATTGGCCACTGCACCCAAAAACTGGCATAACACAGAGGGTGTCTGACTTCAGCTGGCTTTAATGTAGGTCCGTAGACCATGAGTGTTACTGTTACTCTCAATAAACATGACCATTTCAAACTAAAATCTTGTGCAAACTGTATAATGCAAATATTACATTCAGAGCAACTTTAAACTTCATATAGTTTCATTGCAGCTGGCCTTGGCAGAAAATGAACTTCAGAGAAGTATGTTCTCTTTCCATTTACTGCTCATGTCCAAACAAATGCTGAAAAAAATACTGTTTTGTTTATTTAAACAAAAATAGCATGAAGAACTTTAACAAAAACATTTTACTTTGTGAACGCCATGCAGTGCTTTTAGTGCAGATTAGTGCCTACGTTTTTGTTTGTAAAGGGTGGCAAAACACTGAAGCTGAAATCTGCAGTGTACCTGCAGTTTCACCCCGTTATCTGATCACGTCAGCCTTTATTAAAATATACGACACCCTCAGTGCATAAGTGTTGCCCACTGACAAGTCATTTACACTGGAGACCGATACAATCCATTCTTCCATCAAATAAAAAACACTCTTAATTGTAACACAAAACACAATATGATAAGTGGAGATGAGCAGATGTTAGAAAATGTTCTATTATGATTGGAGTACAATGTTTACTCAGTATATTTCTGGCAGGTGTACCAGTCTTAAAACATGTAATCAGTTTAAAAATGTAATCACAGTTGTTAAGCTCTCTCTTAATTAAAGCATAGAAGTCTGTTAATTGCGAAGGATTTCTGCTTAGCATCTTTTTTTTCTTTGGCTCTTGTCCTGGTCCTGAAGCAGTTATTTCATGTAATGACGTAACTGTTTAGAAAGACTTTCTCTGGCCTTGTCCTTGCTCTTTATATGTATATATGGCTTTTCTTAACTATGTGTTTACATGATTTGGGAAAAAAACCTCAGCCATAAAAAAGCACTGCAGACGCACTGCAGAATGTTTAAAATAGGATTAGGGGAAACTGATGAATATGTTAAAGTATCAGGTGATCATGCACATTCTCGCCATCTTGAACACCATTTACTTGAGCATGACTGATAGCTAGTTTGAGAAATGTTTAAAAAAAACATAACATAGAACATAATATTATTCACGTATGCTCAATGTTCCATATACGTAAAGGTATTACTTGGGTAAAAACAATGTCCTTTTTCCACAACCCACTTCCAAATTAAAATACCTCATTAAGCATGACACAATTTTTTTACATCTAAAAGTGAAGTGGTAAAGCAGGAAAAACACAGTTGCATTTAGTGTAAAAGTGTCAGATTAATAAAAGTGGAAACAGATTAATGTTGAAGACCATATCACATGTAAAATCGAACATATTATGAACTCATAATGTTCAGTATTTAAGCACAAACTGCATTGCGATGTACAGTAAAAGAATGATGATGGAGAAATATCACTGAGACTCAACTTGCTTGGCTACTGTTTTAACAATGCAAGTTATACTTTTTCTTTGCCCTAATTACCAAAAACTTCATGATCTGGTATAACATGTTGCCATTTCTTTCAACAAAGGTTAACAGAAATATTGAAAACAAAAAGGACCTCATAATAAGCCATTTTAACCACCCAGGTATACAGAAGTTACTTAAACCTAAAGCATAATGTTAAACACATAAAATGTTGCACTGAAGAAAACACTCCCAAAGCATGAGCTAATTATGTATTCCGAGACTGAATGTTTGATATCAACTTTTTCAAAATATCAAAAAGAAGATTCATTTTGAATACTGGAAATTGGTTTTGATCACTTCTTTCCATTTGTAAAACTGAAACTTTCAGCCTGACAATCTGCAGTTAGATTATGTAAATACCACTGACAAACAAGAGTGTGAAAGGTTGGATAATCATGTCATGCACAAAGAGAGAAGCAGGACCACTTTAGCACCCAACACACATACATTCCCTCATTATACAGCTTCTCTAGAAAAAAAGGCAATGATGAGCAGACATAATGCTTTATGAGATAACCTCCTGATGAGTATCATTAGAATATATTTATAGAGGAGATGGTCATCTACACACAGAATGAACTCCACTAGAGTTCTCCCACAGACAGTGTAGTGTGTTTCCTTCTTTTAAAGTTTCACCTGGTTTAAAAACTCTACTCTCTAAAACTATTTTATAACCAGGAAATCCAAAACTCAGGCCAGTAGCAGCAAGGTCTGAAAGGACATGATTTAAGAGCCGTGCTGTACACATGGTACTGCACATTATACAGAGAAGTGTAACACTGCTTTAATAAAGTTTTCTTGCATTTTACTTTTTCATCAGCAGGAACACCTCCTGCACAGCAAGCATTTAGAGGTTTCAGAATTACTTAGTAAGCAAAGTATTTAATCTTTCTTTTTGTGTGATAAAGCACAATTAAAATTTATTTAAGGTGAGTGAATGGAACCTTAAAAAGCAAGCATTTGCGATTGTGTTTACAAAGTACAAATTCCGATCAATGTTTGAAATTTCATGCTTGAAAGCCTAACTGCGATGCAAACAGAGAACTAATTGTAAGAAATGAATTCTTGAGAGAACCTCATCAGGAATGTCCAGGGAGAAGAACCTTTTATCCCTAAACAGCAGGTTTCTTTTCTTGGTTATCTTTATCTCACCCAAAAAGAGAGGAAACTGTGATTTTGGACACCTGGGGCAAAGTGAAAGAACAATAGTAGTAATAATAATATAGAGATGATCCGAAGTTAACAATGACAAATAGTAAAATATTATTCAGTCATCAAATACATTGCTTAACCCGAAAGATCACCATTTTAAAAATTAAAAGACTTAGTTTTTAACCAAATGCATATTAAAAAAATCCTTCACAGTCTACAGTATAAATGCTTTAGAAAAGTACAAGTAACAAAATAGAAACTCTAAACTGTATCTAAATATCAGTGCTTTATAGCAATCCGTAGTTAGCTGAGGAGTTGTGGATTTCTGAAATAACAAAGATACAGTATCTTTGACTACCTTTGAAAGAAAACTGTAAATATACTGTGGTTATGGAGCTACCAGAGAGAATATTCATATTTTTAAATATATAAATCTTTGTTCCAAATACAACAGTTTGTGTGCGTCTTTTGCATCTATTCTTATTCGATCAAGTGGGGTCAGAGTAAGAGTGCAGTAAGAGTTTAGCACAGCACATTCATTTCAAATTCCCTGCAATGCAATTTGAGTAAAATTAAGTTTCTTACCAGTCAAAAAGAAACTGTTTTAAAGGATTCCATACAATGTTTACAAAATGACATCATTATCCACTTCATTCCACTGTTTATTATTACTATTAACATTATTTCTGAAATTCATCACTGTAAAGGCCACAGACAGTGACTTCAACCGAGCACCCAGACATCTCCCCTGTAATTCAGACAAATCAAGGACTGTTGCCTTCTCATTCTTATTCATGCTAATGTCTGCACAGGATAAATCTTAGCCAGTAATTAAGAACCATTTATTTAAGCTTGCTTGTTAAATTAAGAGCCTGTCGTTAAAGCTTTAAGAACCAATTTGATTAAAGCCATCCCCCAATATTACTGTTGGAAATCTGAACCAAACCAAAAACCCATAGTTTATGTTCAGATAATAAAAACTGTCTAAAAGAAACCACAAGATTATTTTTAATATTCAAAAAAAGGGTGGCATTTTTTAATATTTAATAAAATAATCAGAATTAAATCACAAGGAACACTAAAAAATATTCTAAGTATTTAGTATTAAGTATTAAATGTAATTTAATAGCGGAACTTATTTTAAACAACAATGACAGTCTTCAGATACTATTTTTAGAGACTGCATATCTCTTAATTTACAGAAAACAAATAACTGCATATTACTTTTTTAAACCGCTGAGAAAAGATGAGTACAAAATGATTCTTCTCAGTGTGTTCATAATCCAAGTTGAAGTTTAAACTCATATTGTTAATTGTCACTTTGATTACCTACTGAGAACTGTGCATTATTAGACATCTAAATGTTGATTACAAAGATGGTAGGTGAGGAAACAAATCAAAGTTGCACAACGCTCTGAAGATAATAGGGAAAATGTGATCTACAAAGTTAGCACTACTGTACTTCTCTGCCTCTTTTCCTGATCTTATGCACTGGTTTTAAAATCCAATTTGCACGACAAGAGAAAGAAACGGAAAAAATCATCAAGATTGCTCACAAAAGAGAAGAAAATGTCAAACAAAAAATAAGCAGATCACCCCTTTGACATAACAGAAATTATAATTGAGAAGATTTTAAAATAAAATGGAAAAAAAATGCATCAAGCACTAAACAAGAAGAAAATACTTCTCTACGGCAGAGAGACTTTGAGAAGGAGGAGAAAATTAAGAAGAGGATTGGATGTCAAGAGGAAGGCTGACAAGCTGCCAGCAAGTACATTTTGTTTGGGTGCCCAAGTCGGGATGAATTTGGTGTCACAATCAAAGTACCTGGACCCTGGTGTAAGTAAAGTCTAGCA
This sequence comes from Lepisosteus oculatus, assembly GCF_040954835.1. Classification (NCBI taxonomy): domain Eukaryota; kingdom Metazoa; phylum Chordata; class Actinopteri; order Semionotiformes; family Lepisosteidae; genus Lepisosteus; species Lepisosteus oculatus. The sequence goes on from NC_090705.1 coordinate 17,951,548, forward strand.
GAACCCCATATTTTATTCATTAATGCCTGTATATTTAGCAGCTTGCAGAGCTAACAACCTGAAAGGACATGGTTGAGAGAGAAGCACCTGAAACCATATCTGACCTGAAGGCAGCATTTTCACACTGTGCTCCTTGCAGCGAGCCCGTGCCTGCACCCACTCCTTTGCCCAGTAATTGTGTTTCCATCGAGTGCATTCTAAATTAATGACGCTTTCATCTGCAGTGTTTCGAAATCACATGTCACTGCCATAAGAGAAGAGTTCCCATTAAAGCAAATTTGACCCCCACCATTATACAGACTTGCTATTGGATATCCTGGCCACAGAGCCCAAAATGTGTTTGCTTAAGATTGTGTGTAGATTTTGTTGAACCCACAGTTATGCCACACCGCCAACTTGGCATCATTCTTTTTTCCTGGAAATAACAGTACTTGCTTTTCATTCAAAAACCATCCAAAACAAGGACAAATCCTTAAAGAAAACACCTTCAGCATTTTCAGTAACATGCACTGCAGTCCTTTTTGGATAATATAATGACATATTCTAGTATTAGCAAAAGAATACATGTAAAAATACAGTTTTTACATTAAATTAATCTCATCTTATATAACTGTCACAAACCTTTTCTTGTGTAAAAAGGTGGAATCTCTTTTTTGTAATTTACAAAACATATTACTCTACTTTTAAGCTTTCTTATATGTGCATTCCTCCAGACATCACTGGAATGAATTAACTATTAGAATCCTATGCAGAGAATGTTAACACTGTTGTATTGAAGATTTATTAAAAAACATTTTTTTTATTACTAGATAAATGTAATACTTTATTATTGAAGCCTGCTTAAAATCTATGAGCATGAATTAAAATCTGAATGTCCTGGTGTAAAAAAACAGAGGTTAAGAAAAAATGAGTGTCACATGCGGAATAGGTAGGACACAGACACAGGTCTTTTCTGTGACAGAAAGCGGAGAGAGAAATACATAAATCTTCTTTAACAATCTATTTTCCATCATACTTATTCACTGGGGGCACCTCAAAGTGGTCTTTACCCTTTCTGTCAATGGGTGCCCTCATCCATCAATTTCATAGAGAATTATACCAGGGATCAATGTAGTTCAAGACCAGAAAGCATTCAGAGGGCTCTTGTAAACGCTTCACTAGGTTCTCCTATCATTCACTTCATACAGAGCTCACATCAGGAGAGGCGTTTGTTAGACGCCTGTCCTCGTAATGCAGCCGTCTGCTCACACACACACCTCCCTCAGTTCAAAAAACATTTACCATTTACCACAATGTTTTATTATTCTTGAAAATGGAAAACTCTGAGTAGTTTACTGAATCTGAAATTCCAACAGCGCATTTTAAGGCACTGCGGCAACATAATGCTTAACGAGAGCAACTTGTAATTAATTTACGCAGAGTAATGAAATCCTGTGCGCGAATGGAATACAAAGAAAGTCAGGTCCACAGGTTCTGGCTTCAGCTTGTTTATCAAAACTTAGCAAATAAAGTGTCTCACTGTCCTGAGCGAACAGGCACAACCAGCAACATTCACATACCAACAAATACATTATATTTAGGGAGTGCTGAAAAAAAACTGTTCAACAGTTCAGATCACAATATCTTTCACATATAACAGCAAATTACATCACAAGTTGCCAAAAGTATTAATTTACCACCAAAGAAAAAAATATTTTTTAAGCCGAGACAAAAACATTTAAAAAAACATAAAAACATACACTATTCTAAATAAAAATAAAAAGCAACATTGGTTCCAGATTGCATAAACCAAAGTCAATGAGGTCTCACTGCAGGAATTAAGAATAAATACAAGGAAATATTTCTTATTAATCATTTTTAAAATTCCTGTTTTTATTTTTAATTTTCAAGGTGTCATATTTCCAGTTTCGATAAAACAACAGCCAAAGACCACACCATCTCAAAGAAACCAATTCTGAATGCAAAACTAATGACCAAAGTAAGAAAAGGTACATATCTTTGTTTTTGAAGCCAGTTTCCTTTTCAGAATAGATCTTGGGTGATTTAAAAAAAACAATCGAACATCCCACTTCACAGGCTTTTTGCAGACTTCTTGAGCTGTGGGAAAAATGCTTGTGTGCTTTCTGCCAATTGGTAAAGAAATACTCAAATACACTGTGGTAGTCCAACTCTCAAGAAAGCATTTATTCCAAAAACTGCAATAATATAATGGCCAAATACACAGGTGTGTTTGTAAAAATATGTAAATTGAGATAGTGTGGTCAGAGTTTAAATTCAAGCATCATGTGTGCTTAAAGGCCATAATACAAGTTACATTGATATAAATACTACACACAGAAAAAAAACTCAGGATTTTGTCACTTCTGAAATTGTACAGCAAACAGAGTATCACCTTATAAATATCTCACTGGAATAATTGTGCTGATGTGAACATACTTCCCTTAAACAACTGTATGCATGTGAAGACTATAAGTCCAACAGTTAAACTTTTGCCTGGAGGTTTCAAGTTCAAGTCCTATTTCTGCCACACACCCGTTATGTTAAGGGATAAGCAAGTTACTTTAAGCTCGTTAAGCTTCAACCCACAAAAATACATTAACAGAAAACCTAAGGAATAAAACTATAATTTCTGCATACAGTAAATACAATGTTAACATACAACACATTAACCTAAAAACTGGAAACTATACTTTACGTAAGCCACTGGTTTCATACTAATATTTCTGTTCCAGCTTAAAATGTAACAGAGGATGTATTTAACCTCCATTTCATTTCAGTAACATCCAAGAAACACTGTCTCTATGCACAGCACTTAGAATCTAACATAAACAGTATGAGAGAGTACATAAAAAATTTGAGAGCAACAAGCTACAGTCAATCAGCAGCTGGTTTCTTTCAAATGAGGAGCAGAGTAGTGCATACTACGTGTGTTACAATGGCTTCAAGAGAGGGATGTAAAAACCATGTCAACTATTCATCAATAATTACATTTCACATGGAAGAACACTGCAGAAAGAGGTTACCATTCTACACAGAGACTGAGATTAGCAGATACTGATATAACAGTAGCTTAACAGCTTTAGAAGAACAACAACCAAAAGGAGGGCAGTGATAGAGGTCCGAAGATGACTTCTCTTAACCAGATCACATCATTCCAGATTCCATTAAAGTATCAGGTACAACACAGTCAAAACTGTTATTTTTGTTTTATATTCAATCAATTTGTATATGATATCAAAGATTAATATGAATGAAAAAGGACAATATGTTGTTTTTGGATAATTCCATGCATGCTTTTGATCATCTTGGAACTAAAACATACTTTGTGTTAAACCCAGTGAATTCAAGTGACTACCACATTAACTTACTAAATACAGTGTAACACAGTATCCCAGTCATAGTGTAAAAGTCAGTATCTGGTAGCATACCCTAATGAAGCAATTATTGCATGAAGTCTGCTACCCATGAAGCTCATCTGACTGTTTGTGTTTTGAGATGCTTTGCTGCAGCCACTGAGTCCTTGCCTATTCTTGGAAAGCTCTGATTTTATTTTTTTTTTTCATCATGCAAAATGCTTACAAAATTGGATTTAAATCGGACTTGGCCAGTCTAAGATTTTCCACTACCTAAATAAGCAGGATATTTCCAGATGCTCCAGAAAATGCCTTCTGCTTGAGAAACATACAATATAGCAATTGCTAGCAATTTATAATTCATAAAACTGAGTGAGTTGGTTCTAAAGGGTGTCATGTGTGTCCAAGCCATGACATTACCACTCCATGCCTCAGAAGTTGCTTGATAAAAAATGAGTCAGGATCATTTTCATTTTTCAATATTCAATTTGATATAATATCAATATTATATAATATTATGTTATATCACTCAAATATTGTTCAAAATTACATTTTTACATTGCTTTTAATTAGGTTTATTTTCAATTAATTTATTATTAAGTCTTCTGTACTTAAATATCATTTTAGAAAGACTATGAATCTGGACAAATCAAGAGCTTATCAGCCTAATCACAACCACTACCACAAGAGGAAAGGTGGAAGGAAACTAAAGTACCTGGATAAAGAACAGACAAACCCAACACAGAAAGTACTCCACTCTGGAATCGAACACTTGCACATGGAGCTCCTGTGAAGAAGCAACTCTAACTGAAAGGTCACTGTGATATCCCTAAATCACCACATAGAATTATTAAAATAGAATTATTTAAAAAAACTTTTTTGATTTCACCTATTCATTTTTATTTCTAGGGGATTCTGTTCTGGTTTTTTAAAGTTGAAGCTTTTAAGCTATTTTTTATAGCTCAGTTCATGGAGCAGCATCAAAACTTCATACATAGTATACATGCACACAAACAAATAAGTCTGCAAAATAATCATAAAAATAAAATAATTTCATTACAACTAGTAGTTAAGGGTCCTGTAATACAACATTACCGATTTCAAAAACTTAAAGTATGATGAATGTAAAGGTTACACTATCTTAGCTTCACTACATGGTCAGATGCATTCCTTAAAGTCAGCATTTAATTTGCAGCTGCCTAATGTAAATTAAGTACGCATAATTATGCCCATCTTCTCGCTCAAGCATTGTTTCCAATGAATTTTTTACTAAGGCGACCATTAGCTACAACTAATGCCAGTTAAGCCTCAGCAAAACTGAATTATTAAATCTGTCTGCCTATATCCTGTTACAGCCTACTTATGAATACTTGATTTTATTTTGTATAATTGACAAGGGGTGTCAGGAGCGGATCGCTTTGATGGCAATAGACTTTAAGATCAGCTGACATATTTGTCACAAAAGACAAGCCATGCCAAGTGAATTAATTGAAGGGTCATTGTCAGAAGGTTCACGTGAACCTATCATAAACTGTTAATAAAGTACTGTGTAATATTAGTAGCCAGCATGCTAGGTATAACAACGCTGAAATATTAGTATACACATCAACAAAAGACAGAATACATTGACTTTGGAGACATAATACCAGATCATTTACCAGCATCTTAATTTTTTAAGCCTTTATATAAGAGCCGAAATGACAGTGATGTGTGCAGTTTTCATGGTGAGCGCAAGATAAAATGGTTGTAGTGTGAAAGGCTACATCTGCATCACAGCCAGGTTTAGCCTCTGCATCAGGACAACTTCTTAAACAAACAAATAATACAATGCAAACATTTCGGGCATAAAGACATCAACCAGAATCCTGCTAGAAGGCATATTGGCATTTATAAGAGATTGATGAAAATTACTTCCAAAGCATTTATTTCTCCTAATACCACTGAAAGAAGAGTGTGCACTCAAGAGATATTTGATCTGAATTAGGAAACTGATGAAGCAATTGATTAATTGGAATTTAAGCCATCAGTCACTAGAGCCATCAGCAGCATCATTTACATTCTAAACAATCAGCTGATGGGCCAATAGGACACCAAGTATTAATACACAGTCAATATGATACCACTGAACTCATCACAATTCCTTATTGACAAGCACAATGACGCTTTTAATCCAGGCTTGATCAAATTGCATATATTTCGGGATTTCCACACTGATTCAATACGTCTTATGAATTTTTAATCTTGGGGAATGCATTACAGATTTCTCCCTTTATTTCTTTTTAACAAAGCGTAACAAAGGCCAGACCATTTCAGCTTGTACGATTTGAACCATGCTGGTCATGCAAAACAACTGCCTTTGCTTACAACTGGTTTGCTTGGATATATAATGTTTTTCCAGTTCTATGCATCTTCAAAACCGAAGGAGAGTTCTTTTTTTATTCTTTACATATTATTTTTATTATTTCCAAACACACTCAGATGCTACAAAGTGCAGACAGTAGTAAGCCTTATTAGAAAACTGACTTTGGGACCAAGGTCCCAAATCTCTACTTGCTGTGGGTCAGGCAGGCTTTGCTGCATCAGGTTAAACTAGGACATTTAACCCTTTCAGAACAAAGCCTTACACATGATCCAAGAAAAAAGGCAAATGTAAGCAGGGAAGCAGTATAAAGTAATCAAACTGTGAATTATCCACAGGTCTGGAGACCTGATCTGTGATATATCAATTTTTCATGTTTTATAGCCTCAGATTCGCTCCATGTAGCGTATCTTACAAGTTGACAATATGCCAATAGTGCACTCTCTCAGCTGACATGACGAGAAGTCAGTCTCCATTTCTATGCTGTAAATGCTGCATAAGGTGATTAATCTCATATTACCTTCATCTCCTCAGGCTTTGGCAATATGGCACCCACACACAGACCGCCTGGGAGGAAGGGGTACCCAAAAGAGCCACAGAAGTGACAAGCTGAAGATAATGACCATCCAAAGACGTAAGTAGTAAACAGTAAATATATATAAAGGATATTAACAAACATTGACACAGATCATGATGGTCATAGTGCCATATAAGCACTATATGTCTGCACTCCATGTCAATTCCAAAATCTGGAATTAAAATGACAACCGACTGTGAATCTTTTTATGAAACCTCAGATAACGGCACCTTCCAGGTAATGATAACACAACTGTGCTTAATTATGATTCATATTAGCTAGTCACTATTTTTCTGAGATTCTCATTGCATAATCCCTTATGTCTCAGCACACTCTCACCGGCACAAGATTTGCTTGATGAGGAGCCCAGTCATTGAAAAAATTCAACCTCTTTATAATTGCATGACAAAGTGTAATGTAGTTTGTCTGCTTTACCATATAGGAACGAAACTTTGACTACAGTTACAAGAAGGACGTTATTACTGCATCAAGCAGATCACATTATCTGTGGCATTTCATAACCTCCTTATTATGTACCCTAAAGTTAATAATTCATTACCTTTGTCAAATCAAACAGATGGATAATTTTCAATACAGTAGTGCCCTTCTCCCCAATTCTCCTTTGTAAAGTTCAAATCAGACATTGTGATATTTCCTGAAGTACTCTGTTAATTCAATATCTATTGTGCGGTTTTCAGTTCACAGCAACATCCGCAATATACCGAAGCAATACAATTCTGTGGCTTGAGACGGGTGTCAAAACATTTCTAGCCCGAGTTAAATCAAACTCTGAAACTAGGATAGAAAACTGGTTTGGGGAAAAAATGATTAAGGAAGTTTGAACACATTGTTGGCAGTCTTACAAACCCTAAAGATAAACTTTATCCGACTGTACGTGCAAAACTTCACTCAAGCCATTTGTTATTCTCTTAAGTATTACGTTTTCAAAGTTTCTTAGTTTCCAGACAGGTAGGTTTGAGAGTAAGATTTTCCTTGTGTAGATAGTGGCTGTGGGAAAGAGGAAAGTTGAATCCGGTTTTAAGGTTTTGTGAAAGAGGGACTGCTGGTAAATCTAATGTTATAAGCAATTTTGTTGTGGTACATGGCAGTTAAGAGAACTTAAGTACTTATGGAAAATTCTAATATATCTAATAGGTTTTAGAAATATTGATCTTGGGGTCTTTCTCCAACCAAGGGGAAAAAGAAAGAAAGCAAGAGATAGAATGGTGTTTTCGTGGTTATCTTTAAGCTTGCACTTTTCTCACACTGATAAAAAAGTGTTTCTTCTGTTAGAAACAGCTGCTGCCAAAACACATAGGATTCCTGTGCATAGGCTTCTTATTTATTGCGACCTGAGAGTTACATCACTGCTAACAGTGGCATTCTCTGGAACCAGCTTGTAACAAAGTATTTTTTTTTGTATGGCTTCATAATTGGGATCATCACATTTATATAAGCGAAAAAGGTTGCATCCACATATGTTGTACATCAGGTAGGGATGAGAGTAAAGGAACATTTGGGTTTAGTTTTAAATCATAAGGATAACTCCTCCTGAAGCTGGTCTTGTGGACTATACTGTAAAAAAAATGTAGAGACACTTCTCAGTGTGTACGTTTTACAAATTTTAGATTGAACATAAAATTGGGAGATTGAAACTTCCTGATTTCTAAGTGAAAAGGAAAACTTCAGGAACAAACTTTCCTGCATGACTCCCACTGGCTCAGAGACAGCTCTATATATTCAGAGAAAAACATCCCAGCTCCATACAATTACACTAATTAATTATCATTAACATGGTGGACTATTTACAAGTTAATGTGTTTTGGACTCCAAACCTGTTTGTGATTTTCTTTAACAGGAAAACAAAATACAGCAGAGGTATTTAAAGTATCCGGGTCCAGGGATTGGAGAGAAAACACTGAGCAGTAATGGCTGAGAAATCCAATGAATTTCAGTAGTATAACAAGAGGTTAGAAATAAAAAAACATTTATGAGAAATGCTTTAACTGCCGTGCATGTTTTAGCAATTTCTTGTTAATTCTGTTACTGAGAGTGTAAGGGAGTGTAACTGACATTGCCCACCACTAGTCTGTAATGAGGTTTCTTCATAGATGACTAAGTGTACTGGGCCTTACCATTTCTCTCTGATGTCCTCAGGAAAATCATGTCAGCTGGAATTCTCTGGTTCTGAAATAAAATGAGTTTTGAAAAATTGTAACACAAATTTACAAAACAGCTGCCACCACAACATCTGAATGTTCAGCTGACGCACACAAAAGCCCAAATCTGTGACTTCTGGTAACAGACCACTTTAGAGGAGCTATCAGAAACTAGATAACTACCACTATGCAAGTGGATCATCGGCTTTAAACATGATCATATTCAAGCTGCCAACTAAGTCTGGTATAAATCCATTACACTGGAGTCTCAGGTTACTTGTATCATGCCAACAAACTTGCTTTCGTACAACATCAACAAGTGACAGAAACCAGAAGGAAGAAAAAAAGAACTTGCTTCAAACGAAAGACAAAATAATTCGATCAAAATAAAAATGTTTATTAATATATGGTTGTAGTCTTTACATCCAGTCTAAGAGTGAGATTATCACTTTCATCATGCTGTATGTTCTACATTATGAAAAAGTTTATCTAGACTATTACTTTATATAGATGATTACTTTCAGTTTTAACTGGGCACTTCAAGGACAAAGCAATTAATTCACCACAATACTTTAAAGTCTGCTTCAGATTGGCACACCATATGACACAAATTATATGTGAGTAGAAAATCAGCACCAGTGTTGTGCTGGGCCTAAGATTTTCAAAACAAGAACTCATTATTCTTTTATTATTAATAAGAATAAGAATTTTATAATACCTAAAAAAATATATTTGAGCACCCGCACTTTTACTTTTCTTGGTCAGTTTCATGGAGTTCACACAGTTCAGCAACAACCTGTTTCCTACAATTATTACCTTCCCTTATTTTTCTTATTGGGATCTATGAAGCTTAAATTATTTAAACTATTCCAGAAGATAATGAAGACTCACGTTATTCAATTTACTCAAAATCTATGACAAAAGACTGAAAACTTGCTTACAGCTCTTAGCTCTGACGATTTCTGTCAGAATTGACAGATGATTCCAACTGGTCACCACCTTCTTGTGGCGACTGCAGTGACTGTTTGCAATTGTTGACTGATCCCCTCTAGAATGGCAGGTATGTTTTTAACTGACCCAGTCAACATAACTGGCTTGATGGCGAATAACAAGCACCACCTTTACAATAATTAAGCCCAAACAAGAGAGAGAAAAAACTTAATTACCTTTTCAACGATTATGAGGTCTCCGACTTGTATGTCAGAGCTCTTAACTTGAACTTTACCTAGAAGACATCAATACTGACATCAGTGACATTTTCAATGACAAATGATAAAAGAATCTCACAGTTTTAAATATTGAAACTGTAGTTTAAAATTCCATGCAAAGCAAATTCATCAAAAGCATAAATATAGAGGTTTTTGAGTTTCATCGTTCAAAAAAGTGAAAAGTGATTATGGTCTTTAGTTTGTGAAAAGGACCCTAAAGCCCACACAACAGTCCTATGCTTTTTCTTTCACCTCATCTTTCTCTCAGAGATTGATTGCATTCTCCCATGCAAATGTAATACTCCTCCATTATGATCCCTGGTCTGGGACCCAGAACAAATCAGAGACACACCAGGTCACTGTCAATTATATCCATTTAATACCCACTTATGTCTGCTACAAATCAGTTCCCAGTGAAGATTACATCTTGCTTTTGGGGTCAGAGATATCACACTGGAGACCCAGAGAATGCTTTCTTTAGTAATCTCAGGAATATAGGCTGGAAAAATGTGAAGTTCAATCCTATTAACACACGTTGTAGGCTGTATTTCTTTCCAGGTTTTCGGATGTCTCCATAAAGCTGGCCAGTTAAAAGTTTATTTTAACAAATAACAAACAGTTCAGATTTTTTTATGATGGAGAACATTAAGTTTATACTGTGGTCATTGCTCTGTGAGTCAATGTTGTTCAGTTGCACAAAGAAAAGAAAGACCAGCCTGCAAGGGAAAAATACTCTCACATGAGGATTTATTTTCACGTTGCATATACACTGTGAGGCCAACGTGCAGCACGCCTTCAGTTTACGTCATGTTCCCCCTTTTTAAAACGAAATGCAGATGCTGTCAAATTTAAGACAACTAGTCTAGCAGTACAGTATGTGTAAGTTCACTGCCCAACAGAATGTGCTGATGAACAGAAGTAGCAACATACTACTACTTCTACTATTAACTCTGGCTTACAGGTGGACCAAAGGAAATGTTTATCCTCATCAAAGTAAAGCAAGTAACATGTTTTGGGCACTGTCACACTGCAAACATGGTCTTCTTACCACATCGACTGACAGTATTTACGTTAAAAGGGAAAAGATAATAAAAAAGCTCCTGACTTGTTTTAATGTAACACTGATGGATCGTGCACTCCACTGTAGCAGAACTGTCGAACACATTTTTTTTTTTATTTCTTATTCCAACAAGTGTACTGAGTGGATGTGTGTTCATTTAAATCTCTAAGAGACCTTTTTAAACTGTTTTAAAAATGATTTATTTTTTATTTTTTGTGGGGTTGTGACACAGGGACTTAGAATATACAATAGGGATATATTCTGATGTTTCAGAAAATTCCACTAACATCCTTTAACATGAGGCTGAATACCAGGTCGTGTTTTTAACTGCTGTAGATCTGAGATTATCCTTATGAGTATATAACTTTGCTGCGAAAGTGACACTCTACCAGTTATCTGCTTTATGATCACAAGGCAAACAAGAGGATATGAGAGAAAGAGTCCTGTTACTAAACAAGGTGCTGCTGAGATTTTCTGTTTTATGCTTTATTCTATGACAAATTGAAAAATATACATATACAGATAGAAATATATACATATACAGATAGAAAAAAAAAGAAAAACAATCTTTACCACACTTTTCTTTCTATACAGATGAAGATGGACTTTGATATGAAACACCTTGCAACACCATTTAAACATTGTGCACATCACAAAATCTGTTGCCTCTTTTCCCATCTTATTGGCAATACTGAGGTAAGAAATGCATTTTATGGTGTTCCTGTTTAATCATATAGAACATTATCCAAGAAATATTTAGTGGTCTTCATTTTAGAAGAAAATGATTATGCAGAAAGATCCCAACAAATATCAGCTGTTATTTTTTTACCTTTCAATTCATTTTTTTACAATTATTTTACTTTTCTCACAAGTCTGTCTTCTGTCCTGCTCTTTGACTTTGCCCTAGAATTTTGGTTTGTAAGCTTAACACATTTAATCACAGTGAAACAAAATCTAGTTTTTAAAAACTCTTGTGCATAAGGCACTTTTGTGCTATACAGATCAAATACATTTGAGGTCAATATAGTTCTGACATTTAAGGTGCTTGCAGATTTAGGAAAAGAACAAAATGTAATTTATAATTTTCCAAAACCTATTTTTTTTTATTCACATACAAATATAGCAAAGTGATTTAAAATTATTTAGGCTCATCAGTTTTATTGTTATTACAGATGAAAAGCAAAAAAAAACTTCATAGTTTTATCACTTTAATGATTATCAGGAAAATTATTTTTTCTCTCCAGCCTTGTAAAACTATGTTAACAAAGTTGTGACAAGTACAGGCAATATGACTGAGAGTAATTTCTACTAGTTGTATTGAATTGCATGTCTCTGAAACATTAAACCATTTTGTAACAGGGTACTGCCACTTAAGATAGCCAGATAGACATGCTGATAGACAGTTTAATATATATATTGCTGAGATATCCAGGCCACTCACCGGAAAATAAAGAAAAACTCAATCTCATTGATGTAAGAGCTTCCCTGGTGTATTTTTAAATGTGCACAAACTCATTTAGACAAAACACGACTTTGACTGTCATTATTTTTTTGTTTTCTATTTTTAGACCCGATCAGATAGCACCAGATAAAAGTGTAAGCATTACGTTTTCCAACCTCGTACTGTGAGCTTGCTGTACAACTGGGAGTTCATCTCCTTGTCCCTCCGACAGCGGCGTACCTCGTCCACAGCCTCACGCACCATAGTGACTGCCAGGACAAAGCCCTGCAGGACAGAGCACCACAAGGATGCACAGCAAAGAGCATTACAAAGTTATAAACATTGTCATTTTTTGTGTTTCAGATTTGCTATACAAGAACCTGTTAAAGTCAGCACGTTGTTTTAAATTCTGGATGACATCATATAAGACCATGCCTGAGGAGGCCAAATGTTTTATAGATATCTTTAAAAAAATGCATACACAATTAGGTAGCAAAGGTTGACCATAATTAACCTGTTTTAGCAAGAAAGTAACTGCTAGAGGCAATTCTTAATAAGTCCTAAAACCCATATTAGTCTCTTCACTTCATCTACAACAACTCTTGTTAGCAGGTATCGCAGGTGCTTTAAAAAAAACGTATATTACAGAACTCTCTCGCATCTGGCTTACCAACGGCCCAGCTGTGGTTAAAGTCTTTTTAGGGATGTTGAACGTTTGGAAGAAACCACATTCAAATGCAACAGAGCTTGCAGAGATAATCCAGTGGTATCAACAGCACAGGCGCTTTCAGTGGCCATAAAAATACATTCCTGTTGCATCTTTGTGAGAGATGTGTCATTATAAATAGTTCTGAAGAACAAACATGCCTTTTCAAAAACTGTAAATTAAAGCAAGATGTAATGCTACTGCTGTGCTCAGGGAATGACTATTTTATTGCTTTTGCTTCGTTTTAAAGGTTGAAAATGGGTAGTCTACAAATGCATAGTTTTCTTAATAGAGAATCGTATACTCCAGAAACTAGCACACAAATTACACATACACCCATTAAAAAAGGAAGGAAAACAATATAACTACTTTGTCCAAAACCTTTCTTAAAAGGCTTCCAATCATGTGTTTCTTGGCTGGTGTCAAGGGACATGCTCAAGTAATGTTGTTTTTACTGACGCAGGAGCAGAAAAAACACCTCTTTTCTTGTTTCTTTTTATTTCTGCGTCACTTTGATCTGTGAGCAAAGTTCGAAGAGAGGTGCTTTCAGAACTTTACAGCACAAAATGACATTAAACACGCATGCTAGTAAGATAAATATTTGCAAGCCATGAGAACAAAATTTTAGATGTACTTAATAGAATCTCAAAAACCTTACTGCACAACAGAAACTAAACTCAAAAAATAAATATCGATAATTTCATTCCAAACACAACTAAAGGCTTAGGAAATGAGCCATAAAAATATTTAAACTGTCAAAGTTGGCAGTATTTGGTCATCAAGAAAAGTGTTTGTTTTTTTAAGAAAATATTTCACCATTAGTCTTCTTCCTCTGTTGTGGCAGAAGTGCATATGGCGGCAGTACAAAATATGGGTTGTTACATTTACACATCTAATTAAACAAGGGCCCAACAATTTTTAAATCAAAAAGATGAAATGTAATTGAAAACTTCAACATAATTAATACTTGTAAGCCAAGGCCTTGGAAAATTACACATCTGAAAACTCTTCCCAGCAGGGTACATGAGATTTATAAATCCTACTGTTTTAATAACGGTAATTATATTTAAAGAATTTTTACATGGACCTGAAAAGGTTTATGAATGTTTTATGTACACTGACAACCTTATTTTCTATGGTGTTACCCTTTTTTTGTAAACGGATCTGAAACTTTTTTGCAACAGTATGAAATTCCTACATAAACAAATCAATACAGATCCAAAAAAATATCACAGGCATAATTAAGGAATAATTAAATACAAAAGTAATGACAGACTATAAAATACCCATCTATAGTCAAATGTAAAATATCAACTGCCTTTTCTACATACCAATTATTACACAAGGTCAACAACAGCTAGGCAAAGTTAATAGTGTTTGTCAGTGGACTGAGGTGTGCTGTCTAATCCCAAATGAAAAAGGTCAGTGAAATATGTATTCCCAATGATTTATTTATGACACTGAAATGTGATCACTTTCTTAACAAAAAAGCCTGACTGATTAGCCATTTTCATCTCTGAAAAACTAAAATATATATTTTTTAATTTGGTTAACTTCAAAGTCAGCAGTGTTCAAAATTAACAACTTAGTACAGATTCTATCAAAAATAAAGATTTTATCTTGCGTCAAACGGACTGACACAAGACAACTGTTATGTAATTGATACCCCAGCTGTCATGGGAATTATGGATTTTCTTGGGTGATGTCTAAGATAAAAACACAGCTGACATTCAGGAAAGGGGGGATGTCGAGCAACCGAAACAGAAAGATTAAAAGGGATGCAAAACACGAATGAATGAATGAATGCCCCGAGTACACGGAGTGATTCACACAGCCGCCTCTACAAACAGGACTGGTATCCAATGAGTCTGTCTGGAGAAAGAGCAAATTGCCAACACACACATACATAGCATATCTAAAGCAATCTGATGTGCATTTACCAAAGGTGCCCAATAAGTGTAAAGGTATCCGATTTTCAGCGATGGCACAAACTGTGAACAGGACACCACCAGGAAATACAGATTCAGGAATAGCTTGAACTGCTGGTACAATACCTAAATGAAAAATAGACATAGAAAAACAATTAATTAATACAGTGAACATGTACACAGATACAGCATCCTTCTAGAGTAACATGAACAGTTCCAAACCAGACAGCTGACATATATCTAGTTGTGATTAAGCAGAAGCATGTTACACATTAAAGTGGAAAAAGATCCATTAGTGTTTGTTACTTCCTGCGTGAGCAGCAGGTAATGCATTAACCTGATTAGGACAGAACCAGTTTTTAAATTACAGCCTCATCCAACCTCTCATTGAGAGTGGGCTGTAGAAGTGAGAATTACAGGTGCTGATCAAGGAGTTTAATCCTTTATTTAACCAGATATGTCAATTGAGAACAATTTCTCATTTACAATTAATTTGGGAACTTGATTAACTTTAATTTGCAATTACATTCCCACAGATGTTCCACAGAGTGTGTGTGCAAATGCTACAAGACCCCCAAGAAAAGAATAAGTATATGCAATACAGTTATATTTTTAAAGTCTGGAACTGGAAGCTTAACACTGAAGATAAAAGAAGATACGATAAAGAAGAAAAGCTAAGAAGATAAGAAAAGAAGATAAGTTAAAACTGGAAGATAAACCTTGATATCACGTAGGCTTCTCAAAACTGTGGATTATTCCCTAATTCTGAGCAGATGATTCAGTGTTGTTCAGCATTCATTTCTTGCTCTTTAGAGAAAAACGAAAATCTGAATGCTTCTGGAACAGCGAGTCACAATTGTGCTGGACCTTTTTTTTACTCTGCTTTTCCTTTACAGAGTATCTATTTCTGCTAAAGTACGAAATGATTCAGTCAGTTTGAAATAAATCCAAAAGTTTGCACTAGCCCCTGTGAAGCAGACAATGCAGACTATTAGATTGCTTATGACTTCATCATTAGTCACTATGGAAGTGCTGACAAGTGCTGCTATCTAACTGGATATTTCTGCATTTAAGTCACTTTGTGCGCGTCACTTGCAATCTGCATTTTGAAACACAGTCTTTAGTGCTTTAATGTTAAGTGATTGATCAGCCTTTGCTCATCATTCCTTTTTCTCCTCAGAACCTTCTCACTATATTGAAGTGTCTGTGTTGTTGGTATCCATAATGTTGTTTCTTTTCAAACTTCCATAGTGATCAGTTTCCCAGTTGAAGATAGCTCAACCTTCTATCAGGTGACTGATTGTAGACACCAGTTTGATACACATAATGTCAGCGTGGGAGGAAACTGAAAGCTCACGAGGTCACTTTTCCACATCTTGCATTTAACAAAGTACCAGGCACAACTGCATTTTTTCTGTTTCATTTCTTAGCAACAAATTCAATTCACATTAGATCTTTTCATAATGTTAGATATTTTAACACTTTTCTTTCAGTCAATCTAATTTGATTAAAAAAAGATCTGCTGGATTAGTAAGTGAATAAACCATACGTCCGGCCTCCATATTCATTGCAAAAACCCCTTTGATAACTTTACTAGAACAATAGAGCTCAGTTAAGGATCACTGACATTGTGACCTTTCACTTTGATGTGTGGCAGTCTAACAGCAGCTCACCAAAGGTTAAAGATTTTCCCTGGCTGGAGATAATAGTGTTCAACAGAAATAAAATAAAATAGCATAATCCAAAAATGTGACTACTATTAAAAAAGTAAAGTCCTCAACCAGCGACACAGCAAAAGAGTGGTAACTGACCAAGCAGGAATTCTGTAAAATATCTTACACCTGTCTTGGAAGGAGAAAGCACAGGATAATGAATACCTGTTGTATCCTTATATTTTTGCAGTGCTTTTCTAACACATTATGAACGGATCCTAAACCAATATTTACAAAACAGGAAAAAATTGTGTTGTTTTAATTTTGTTTCATTGTTACATTCAGATCTATGACTTCACAAAAGGCAAGGACTATGGTATAAAATGAAGCCTTGCTGGTATGTTTTGTATTACAGTTCCAGCTTGCTAGTATGTATACTGTATAAATAAACTACAAACTTTCAACTTGTAAGACTTGCTAGAATGAGTAAATATTAAAAAAATAGAGGGGAAGCATATCAAAAAAGTGCATTTAAAACAATTCTGAACATTTAACAAATTAGGTACTGAATGTGTTTTTTGGTAACATGGTACATCTTTTTTGTGACAGTGTGCCCTACAGCAGTGATATCTGTTGGAAAATAGTAGATGTTTTCTCCCATGAGGCTAGTTTAAGTATCAGGAAGAAGTATATATTATTCCTTATATATATCAGAAATATATATATATTATATATATATATTCCTAATGCAAGAAATCGTATATGGCTAATAAAGTGATCTTATCTTATTACAAATTAGTAAGAGGTAGAAAGTATACATGAAATGCCTTTGCACACAATTAGAAAAATCACAATGTCTGTGTGACTACAAACAAATGATATTGCTAACAATATAAATAAAATATTCTGAAAAGAACATTTTTTAACAATGTAGCCACAACAACAGAATATCAAAGCACTAGGAACACATAATACAATTCAATGTATTAATGTCCAATGGCAAAAGAAACACAACTGAACAGTAAGAAAAGTATGTTGTATTGGAACAAACACATCAGGATATCTATGAAGTACTGGGATGTACTAAAGTTACGTTATACAACCACAAAAGCAATAAGCAACAGGCTTTCTTTCATGACAGGTCTAGATTGAGTACTGCAGTTATATCAATTATAATCTGAGTAGAAAGCCTATACCACAGCAGTGATGTTAAGGGGCTGCAATCAATGACACTGTATAGTTAATGAACTTTGTGACCTTTAGGAAAATGTACACTACTTAACCAATCTCTGTGTGTTTAATAATTTAAACTAAGGGAGAAAACACAGGCTTGGTTCAATAAAGATGAGAATATTTATCTGTCTGAATGACAGTTGACATTTTATTGCACTGACAAAAGATCAGTCTCTTAATTATGCAGCCATTAGTTTTTGTGCGTTTTAATAAAGAGGCATAATAGATCTCAAGCATTTGCCCGGTATTAGACTAATGGGGAAAATCAATGCCCAATATGAAGTCAGCATGATTCGTTAAATTAAAACCTGAAGGGAAGAGTGCCAACAGCACGGTATAATTCTGCAGTTATGATGAGCAATTTGGCTACAAAAGAACAGGATAGAGTGTAAAAACAGCTTGGTGATTATAATACAGAATGAATAAGAAATGCTCAATCAGATCATAAATACATATTTCATCCAGATAAACACATCAGGCATTACAAGACATGTCAATTTCTTATCTAGTTTGGAAATAACCTCCACTGATCAAGTACTGTTGCTAGAGGTATTGTGCAGACACAAATAGTTGTGAGCAAAATTATAGGCTCAGCTCACCACTTCATCCATGTTTTAATTTCAGTTAAGACAGAAAGCACATCCAGATTCATAATTAACTGTTTTACATAGTTGCATTAAAGTTGTGTTTTACATGCAGCATTTCATTAAATTAAATGGTTTAAAATGTGTCTTAGAATAAAATGTATCTGTATTTTTTTAAATTATCAAGAATAACGTATCAAGTCCGTGGTGCTGTATCTTTATAAACAGATATTTGTGTAAAAATAGTAACTCCTGTCCATTACAGTATATTTTCCAAACACAATGTGGAATTATAACAAAGCAGAACATTGTTTTTTGATATTTTGATATTACCCTATACAAGAATGATTCATAAAAAATATCACTGCATTATTTCCTGCAAAACAACTATTTTAAAGCTAATATAATTATAAAACAGAATGGAAAATAATGGCCTTATGTACACTATGGTAAACCTATCAGTAGCCTAAAGTATTCACAACTATTAACACTTCACATTTTACAGAGTAAACAAAGCAGCAAAAGTCACAGTCACAGTGTTACTCTAAATGTAAAGAGAAAAAATTCTATAAATTTACAGAATAGCAATACCACAGCATAATACATTTTTACCTCTACAAACAACCATTGTGGGGAATCAGTGACACAAAACAGTATCTCGGAGATGAACCTGTAGGAGCTGTGGGACATGCTGCCCAGCCATGCTGTCGAAGCCAATACCATCACCTGCTTCGAGAAACAGCGGGATGAGATCCTCCAACAGCTTTTCAACTAAAAACCAAATGTGCTGAATGGGATAAAAGGCCACCTTTATTTTGTGCACTTTATGTTTTGCAGGCCTATGAAATTACTATTAAATTAAGTGCGCATTTTTTTCTTAATATTCTTTTAGTAGAGATCTAGACGCATTGCATCTGCTGGAAAGCTTCCAAGGTGTTGAAAACACTTCAGACTAAAAGCACGGTGTCCTATAATGGCATCTGGTGTGCAATAAAAATACAAATGTCAAAATCAAGCAGGCCCAGCTGTGAACATTTAAATATGAGCACCACGTTCTAATATTGTCGGATAAGTGGTCAGCTACTGTACTGGTCTATATGAATTCCACGGCACAGAGTATTTCTTAGCGAGACAAAAATAAACCCACAGTACAGCTCTCAGCTTTTATCTCAAGAAGCAATACCTCTATTTTTGTCTAGTTTGTTTTGTATTTATCCATCTAAATAACTGTGTTTAGAGCTGATGTCCAAGCTGTGAAGATATAATAATTATTTATTTAAATAGGCAAGACTGACAAGGGTGACACAAACATTAAGATGTAAACTTGCTGAA
Source organism: Lepisosteus oculatus (assembly GCF_040954835.1). Classification (NCBI taxonomy): domain Eukaryota; kingdom Metazoa; phylum Chordata; class Actinopteri; order Semionotiformes; family Lepisosteidae; genus Lepisosteus; species Lepisosteus oculatus. The sequence goes on from NC_090705.1 coordinate 17,971,140, forward strand.
CACAAAGGAGACCAAATACATATAACCACAGCAAAAATGTAAGACAAATTACTAAGTACCAATGTACAGGAACAAATTTAACTATACCCAGATCTGTTTGATTAAGTAGAAATCTGTTAAAGCAGAAAAATTAATTCTTCAGAACTGGAAAAACTTGAATCTTACAAGTTGGGGCCTCTCAGAACAGTCTGGAAAAATGTACAGCATAAGATTGCCTCTTGTTCTAGTGTCTTTTTAGAATTTAAATTTTATAGTTTAAATAATTTTGGTTATTTTCATTCCTAAATAATTAATTAATTTTCCTTTCAAAGGGATACAAATAATGGTGAAATGTTACACTTAACATACTCTATTATACCTTGTATCAGTCCATAATACTCCTATGTCCTAACTGATTAAAAAGAATAGGGAGTACGATGGACAAAAGCCACAGCTGAGCTGAAGAAAACACAAATGTTATCTTCTTCTGGCTGGTGCAGATTCCTGCTGGACTGTCGGTCTCAGTCCTCAGTGCTACACAGGAAGGCTTAGTTAACCACCTATCACTTAATACACGTCAGCTGTTATCTCAGGTGACAGTCTGTGGTTTTCACCACAGTATGAAAAGGTGACAGTACAGGTTTGCTAATATAATTGTCTGCCTGTCGAGTAATAAAAATACATATTGAAAACCTCCGGGGAACAGGATTAACTGAAAAGTCTATAACAAATGATTTTCAGTCATTAGTAGATGAAATTATTACAGGCCCCATACATTACTATATAACACAAACCCAATAAAAGGAGACACTTTATTATTTTTCCATTATAAAACACTCTTTAATAGCATGTGAAGTCCTTTGTATTAAAAATGAATGAAAAAAAGCAAGTCTCAGGCTTCTAAAACTACACTTTCATCAAAAAAGAGTAAAAACTAAAGGACTTCTTTGTACTTCAGAAAAGAAATTGAAATTGTATATTCCTTTTTTAAAAACTTTACAGAAAAAAAACAGAGGGTGACATTTTGTTCAACTTACCCCAGGAACAAATGTAAAGACATTGTACTTCTGATTCTTGATGGCGTTCCTTGGATATTTTTCTTCGCATTTCTCAGGACAGCCCAGCCACACCGTTCGTGCTTTGAACTCTTTCTTCCGTCGGCATGTGTGCACGAGCCAGTCACAGCAGCTGTCCAGAAAAAAAAAAGACACATTTGAAACAAAATCCAGATGTGCATGTACCCTACAGCCAGCATCAACTCAAATCTTAAACCCACTTTCTGTCACAACCCAATACTTGGCACAAGCTTCCCACAGGGTTTCAATAAAGATCATGAGGGAAAAAACTGACTTCAAATACTGGGCTTGTGCTATGGATTCCCAATCCACGCAAATCACGGCTAGGTCTAATCTGGTGTAATTGATAACTAATCGAATCTTAACTAGACAACTGTGGACTTCCTTGTAATTTTATAGTTTGTACCCACCTGAACTATTTTAAAGTTTGTTTTGTTTCAATAGATACATGCAAGTTATAAACCCAGTTTTCCTTCCCAATATCAAGGAACCTCCCAGTCTTAGTTTTAAATTGAAAGGTAAAGATTCAGTGACACCTTAAACTGCAGAAAAGCTATACGGTTCTGCCATCAGAGTCAGGCCTTTTCACAAGCATCTCCACAGACATAAAAATATACAACATACGCATATAAACTATGTATGCACGTGTATATATACAGTATATACATGTAATTTAGGATATAAACAATTTGAACTAGAAAAAGCAGCATGTAACACTGCTTTATATGAAGGTTGCAAATTATGTACACATAAGCCCTATAAAATATTTTTAATATTGTCTTTTACATAACATTTTTCATCCCAAAAGATCCTAAGGCTACGCAAATAGGAGGGAACACACATCCAAATAAGATTGCAAAAGGTCACATTCTCATTAAGTACAATTTAAATGTAGTAATATTATGTTAAAATTATGTCCCCTTTGAAGTGGGCATGCAAGATTGTGCACAATAGCCCTTAACATTTCAAACAGATATTGTTGTCTCAGCCTTTTGAATTACAAGGCAAAAACAACTGATTACAAAAATCTAACATGCAGAGTATTATACAGATACCTTAAACAACAGGTGTTGTGAATAATTATTAAAGGCAATAATCCATTGCTAAATAATTAAAAAGAATTATGTGTTTTTATCCAGATGGTCCCTTTCAAGATTTATTAAAAATAATTAGAAAAACACAAACACTGGGAGCATAACTTATAAAAAGCCTTTGAGCTATAAGCCTGTTACTGTTAAAGTTCATTTGTGTAAGGATCCGCATTACAGGAGCTATTTACACATCCTTTGCAATAAAACCATGCACCTTCAGTTTGTCAGCTGAGTCCCTGTGGTTCTATGTAATGCTTAGCTAACACGCCTTAGCGTTGTAGCATGCTAACAATACGCTGAGGATGTTTGTAAAAACTAAAATTAATATATTTGAAAGAAGAAGAAATGCCACAGAACGCTGGTCTTTTAATGTTCTTTAAATGCTTGTTTTTAACTCCTTATATGTTCCTTTATCACCTAGATTGCATTCATTCTACTAATTAAATGCAGAAACAAATTAGACTGAAAATCTTTCTTCAAGACAATTCTATAATAATGGCATTAAATGACCCACTAGGGGTTAATGGGAGAGCAGAGTAGTACAGAGCCTAGCCTTTTGTGCACTGAAGTGTAGAACTCTGAAGAGTCTGAAATACACATACTTTCATTGTGTAAAATATACTGTAATAATTGTGCTCTACAGGTATCCTAAGTAATGAGGCCAAGCACAGCTCTCTAGTCCTGTCAACCCTCAAAGATCAGCATTTTCCCATGCTTCAGCACAGACAATGGGCTACAGATTAATTGAAAGTGTTTTAGACCATCTTGCAGAGCAGATTAATCCCAGTATTTGATATGCCCTGCACTTCACATGGAAATGCCATTCAGTCACACAATTTTCATACTGATAAACTGTTTCTGAAAGAACCAGGGATGAAAATCTCATGAGAAAAAAATCAATTCAGCCCAAAAAGACCTTGGAGTATTGATCTGCCTGCATTATGTATCACTAATTTTCCCAAGCTTAACACATTTATTTTGGGGGTGGAGGGTGGCATGTAAATACAAACTCTTATAGAGTATGCAGCCCTAGTGCATTAACAATGCAAAACAAGCACTACACCACTTGACATAGGTCACAATTATATTCTCGTATTAAATGTTGATCGTGAAAACGAAAACTACATCTTGAGCAACATCATTGCCGACAGACATTGACGGCACAGAATCAACAGTGCCTACCGAGGAAGTTAATCAAAAATGATGTCTTAACTCGGCATAAAATTTTACATACTGTAGATCCAGATCTTCTGAATACATTGCACTTTGCCAAAATCAATATGGGTTATGAAAAAAATGTAAATTGAAGCTCAGCCAGGTTAATTCCTTTAACAAATCTACATATAAAGTACATTTGAAGATTGTATGTAGACTTACACTGACTTGTGCACAAGAATAACAAAAAGTAAAACTATATAGGCTTAACCAAACAAATACAGATGCAAGTAAAAAAAATTTTAATACTGTGCATGTTTTTTAATCTAAAGTCCATACCAAGTAACCATGATGATATGTAATATACAGTATAGTGATAAAACTACTTTTGTGGATTTACTTTAAGAATCAGACTTTCTTTCATTGGTTTAATCGTCACAATCAATACTATAGTGCAGTGAATTTCAGATAAAAGTTTGGTAAAAATCTTGGCCTTTTTAATGTTTTTTAAGATGTTATAAGTATAGTCCTCCTTCATTGCTGTGCTATCACTTGATGTAATGATCTGAACGTCTTAGTAAGTGACTTCAATGTTAATTTTAGGCAAATGGTGGGACTCTGTATAGTGTTTTATATGGTATATTATAGTGTATATTACATGTGCTTGCACACCATTTTTTTACATCTAACAAAAACTACTACAAACTTCAAATTGTAGCATAAAAGAAATCCACAAAATCAAAAGTATGGAACCAGTATTTCAACAGGAAACCTTTAAGAGTTTATGTTAGATATTAATACATTTTCTTATCGTGGTTTTCACCATAACCTATGCAAAAAGGCTGTGGTGCATAATAGAAATGGGACCAAACCAGCAGGCAGGCCTGCAGTTTGTTATACAAATAACTACTTGCACAAAACGATACATACAGTACAGTACACAACATACCTAGAAGCAGGAGGAAGAAGTTACGTTTTTTTGAGTAATGTCATCTGACATGTTGATTAATTTAACTTTTCCAACTTTTAAACACATTATAAAACTGAAAGAATTATGTTTGTATTGGCCTTCCTGCTGCTGCTCACCATGTGCCAAAATTTGATTAATTCCTTGCTCATATGAAAGATTATTTGCACAAATGATAGTTGTTTAAATACAGAAAATTGGGATCATCCGAGTTATTCTGCTTGAATTATTTTTATTTTATAATCCCAACTATAAGCACACTAACTACTGGAAAGCATCAAATTTGTCAACTGTGAAAAATCCAATTTGTTCACACAAAAAAAATCAATTTGAACTCAGAATAGAGATGCATCAGTGATAATCACACTGCAGGTGAAACCTGTGATTGCTTTTTTTTAATATCCTTTAAAAACATTCTTAAAACCAAAAACTAACAATGCATTACTGTTTATCAGAATATGGATATGTTTTGTATTTTTACCAAAAAAAAACAGTTAAATGAGCGTTTGAGTCACCCCCCCCCCCCCCAAAGAACTGGGGCTTCTAAATAGCATAAATCTGGAAACATGAGTCACATAAGAAAGCTATTAAAAGCTGCTCTCAGTTTATTGAAGCACAATTTGTCTGATAATAATGAAATGTAATAACTTAAAAAGGTGACTGCGGGTCGTCTCTGGCAATTTCATTTCTCTTCTAAGGTATGAGAAATACAAGTGAAGAGCTCTTCACTTTTTTAACATGAGAAATCCTGTCATCATATCAGGTTTTGTTTGGAAGAACTGGCTGCTCCCATCATTTTAACCTAGCACAAAACAAAAGGCTGTCTAACAGGTTATATTATTCAGTAGCTAAACTGCTGGTGTTTTTTTTTCCTTTAACCCCAAAGCCCTTTTTGGACCAATAGCGCGGATTGAGTAAGTCAACCAAAAACTTGTCCTCTGTGTAGCGTGCTCTTCACGCACAGTCACCAGTGCGTTCACAATCCGGCCTGAGCTACTCTGACATGTGCAGCCACTACTGACAAACATACTGAGGGCACACAAGTTTACCAACACAGTACATCTATGACAATGGAGATGACATCGCAGTGGCTTCCACCGTTTCTGAAATATATGGCACTGCATTCTATAATGTTTCGGACAGAGGCAGAGCTGATGCTGTTAAAACAAATCTACAGTATGTGTCACATACTCAGAAGAATGCAGGTTTGAACCCCTGCTGTGCCACAGTTTCAATGTTACCATGAAACACTCGTGTAAATGCTGGGGTTTACCAATCAAGATTTGTAATTGTTTCGTTAAACCAGAGAGGTTGAGTGGAGGCAGTGTCTGTCCTTGTACTAAACCTGCAATGGCTGCTATCTGCAGTTGCACATTTATGATGCATAATAGTGCTTTGGCGAGCTTTCTTTGTTTCTCTAGATTGGTGCTAGCAAGATGTAACTGTCTGGGCTTAAAAGACTGATTAGTTAATTACCAGGTTAGCGTGATATAAAGACTTATTTTTTACTTCAGTGGACATCAAACTGCCATATAGAGTTGCCAGAGAAAGTATTAGATTACTGTTGAGTGAATATTTTGAATTTTAAAGATTCATTTTTAAGCTATCGTACACACTGTTATGGGATAATACATGACATTATAAAATTGGATAAGCCGTAATCATTTAACACCTGTAATTTGCCTAAGGTTACAATAAAAAGTAGAAATCCCTTTCGGCATTTTCTGAATTTATTTAATGGAAAAAAGTGGACTATACTCTCATAAAAGACTGATTTAAAGGTTCAATTTAAAATAAAGTTTAATATAACTATTATTAGTACTACACTGCATGACAGTGCACTGAGCGTCACAGATACTGTAAGTGGCAACTGTGAATACAAGCAACTCAAATGAACCTACATTCATTAAAGCGCTGTTCAAAGATGCTTTGGAAACTGAGACAAAACTGTGCAAGGGTTTTTTTTCAATTCAACACCAATATTACAAATAGTCACAACAGTTTTACGCTGTTTGACACATCAACAAATAAGAACCAATGAGGAATGAGAGCCAATTTAATAACCTAAAATGCTTACAAAAAAAAACAGTAAGAGTATTTTGACAGAAGAAAACAAGCAGTTTGCTTTTTATTTTTTTTTTTAAAAGAGCCACAACCTATCACATACACTACCTAAGAAAGAAACTGGAATGTAGTGGGAGAGAACTAGAATGATAAATTGGTGTTTTGATGATGTATAAGATGTGAAATACCTAAACCTGTGATGGAGAATCCTCTCCTAAAATATGGTATATTCCTCAATCACCAAGTCTTCAAGTTCTAAATCTTGGTCCCCTTAGAAGTAATCTTATATTGCCATCCCTAGACTGTTGGACACAAGGCATCTGTGCTTAACAGAGGAGACCATCAGTCTGATGTGGAATGTTGTTCATAATGCTGAGCAGATCCCTGCCTAGGTTCCAAAGTGGTTGGTTCAACAGGGGGGTTAAAGACAGAGATCTACCTCATAATTTGATGTGGCTCACATGAAGGGGAATCATTTGATGTTGCAAAAGCTGCCTGGACAAGCTGGGCTCTGAATGCTGTCCCTGGCCTCTCTCAATGAGAGTCACCATCAACAATCAAGATGGTGGTTGCTATTCTTTCCCATAGCACAACACTGACTCTGGCCCTCTCCACAACACAGAACAGGGCACAACATGTGAAAGCCCTTAACATGACCTTTCACTGACATTGCAATACGCAATGTAACATCATGCATGTGCACTCATGGTGTTTCTGAGATTTGAAGAGGATTGCAGCAGCTTTTTGCAATAAAAAGAAAGAAACAGAATCAATAGTACTTTTCTTGCTGTAAAACACCAAAATAATGAAGTTAATATTTGATTCCTTACTTATATAACACTTTTATGGACACAGCCTTTGGGGACTCCCTTCCACCACCATCAATGTGCAGCACCCACCTGGATGAGATGGCAGCCATAGTGCACCATTACAGTGGGGAGGAGAACAGATTATTAGGTGATTATAAGGAGGCCGTGATTGGTAAAGACCAATGGGAAATTTGGCCAGGATGCAGGGTTAACACTCCGACTCTTTTCGAGAAACGTCCTGGGATTTTTCATGACCACAGAGAGTCAGGACCTCAGATTTACGTCTCATCCAAAGGACGGCACTTTTTTACAATACAGTGTCCCTTTCACTATACTGAGGCATTAGGACCCACACAGACAGTGGGGTGAGCGCCCCCTGCTGGCCCCACTAACACTTCTAGCCGCAACCTTAGTTTTTCCCAGGAGGTCACCCATCCAGGTACTGACCAGGCTCACACTTGCCAAGCTTCAGTGGGCTGCCAGTTGTTAGTTGCAGGGTGATATAGCTGATGATGCGATCCATCGTTATATCAGCTGAAGCTTGGGCAAATCAAAAGTGTTTTTCTACATTGCACCCCAGCCACCAATATACCTTACAATCTCAGTTTAATAAAGACATAAAAAAGGAATTAATTTTGAAACTCTACAAAAATCTCATACTAAGCAAAGCAATGGTACATGCTCTCAATTTTAACTAAAAGAGAAAATAAAATGGCCTACAGAAAAAATTAAAACAACACCTTAAAAAAGAGCTCTTGCTCCTCATAAGCAACATGTTTTTTCAAGGAACACACTGCAGAAGAGCTGAATGAACAACAGGAAATATGATGTTCATGTGTTTCTGTACCCCAGACAGCTTCTTAAAACACTGATACTCAAGACGCCTCCCACAAAAGGTTAGCATTACTGTACAAAAGAAAAATGTATCCATTGCCCATTAAAAGTGCCATGAGACCGTGAGGATTCTGATAATCAAGATCCTAGAGCAAACTGTTATTGTGTATTGTGTACCAGACTATGCTTAAAACACTGGATGCATTCTTCACACGGACATTGTTAACTAATATGCTTCAACCTGAGACACAAATTCCATGTAAATCTATACAGGTTATCTGGAAAAGATTTCTTTACTCAAATGAACTTATCCTACAGGTTTCAAGGTTTTTACCTTCAAGTTACATATTTTATGTAACATGGAACCCATAAAGAAATTGCTCCTGTGAAGAGCACAAATATGATAGCCAGCTTGTCAATACCATTTTTTTCCCAGAATGGTCAGGCCAGCACAAGGGAATGAAATCAGGCCTTTGTGAGAAGTTAATTAGAGTCAAGATATGTGTTGTCCCACTGACAGATGATCTACAGTGTATTCTTTACTTTGATATGCACTGTATTTCGGGGTGCACTATATAAGTAATGATAAAATTGTGTTACTACTGTAAATACACTTGAAGTCTTTACCTGTATTGTTTTAAGCTAAAGAAAGAGCACAACGACTGATATTACTGTGAACTAATTACATTAAACATAACCTTTATGTTGCTGAAAGGGGACACAACATATGTTTCATACATATGTTTCATACAAACTTATTTTTAGATCTCCACGCCTTTAACTCCCACTTGCTGTGTCACTGAAACTAAGGCCAATTCAAATGCCACTCTTAGTCTGTCAAATCCTGAAAGAATCAAGCAGACATATCCAAAAAGCTCTAGATTACACATTTGTTGCCTGGTGTTTGACCTCCAAATGCAGTGGTTTTATTCCTATTTTTTAGAATAAAAAGAGGATGGAATCTCTAGTACTCTATACTCAAAACCCTTATGGTTACCCAGCACAAAAACTTAAATCTGTGTGTATGTTCTGCAATGCCTGTGTAAGTTAATGCATTTTATTGCACTTCAAATGCGTCCATCCGGAGGATGACACATTGGGAAATATGAGTCAATGATTAGCAAATAATCAAAACTGCACCCATAAACACAACTACATGCAAAAGAGGGTCAGATATGCAGTAAAACAAAAAATGGTAATTGATACTGAAGTAAGAGATAGCAATGTGTTAGGAGGTTGGAAGAAAAGCATGTATAACGCATCTGGAATGGATGCTGTATGATGTGATGAAGTCTTCCTGCATAGACAGATAGGTAGACAGATTAATTTTCAGAATGGGTAGTGGGAACAAAACTGTTTACAATTTTCTAACATAAAACCAGACTAAAAAACATAAGAGAACACTGTTCATTCATGAATTTATTTTCTTATCAAATTTCTCCTCCCTAAAGTTCTGTGATGAGAACGTCACTACTGACAGGAAGCTGAGCCTAATGACTTTTACAGGACATTTTGTTGTTTTGCTTAGAGATCACACTAAGGTATAACACCTTGTATTTTCCAAGTCGACCAAATGTGCTCTTTATGGGGAATTCTGATGTATAACTACATGACAAATGAGAGCAACTGTATCATTTTATTCAATAGATGTGTTACTATTCCCTTCAGAGCTAACTATCCTGTCAGGCATTTGTCTACTGATGATATTTCTCTGACAGATGGGCATCTCAAAGAATTGCATGACTCTACCAATGCAGTACAGTCTGTTACACCAGTTAAATCTCGGATATCTGAACATAGTTTCAGGATGCTTGATTTCCAGTGGACTGCTACTGCTCTATTAACACAGCAACTAATTCCAAAAAAATGCCTGAAATTTGCGGCATGAATGAAGAAAAATGTGAAACACACATTTTAACGCACATCTTCCCATTGGTTTTGCTGAGCACACCAAAAGCACCCACATGGAGGCAACATAAAAGCACATTACTCTACCTGGTACACAGTACTTTCCACCCGCCCAGCAAGAACCACCCCAAGCTGTGTTTCCTCTGAGTGACCCTGGCTCTCGGCAAGGTTTGGTAGTCGCTCTCGTCATTCTCAAAACCTTCTTCGGACATCATCAGGGGCATCTCATCCAAGTGGGAGGACTCATCTTCCACCTGATACCTGTTGTCAGAATTGAATTGCGCGCGTCAGACATAACAAAAATAACCCACCACCAAACCCTTCACCAGCAAAGCTCAGCACAAACAGCTGCCACCAAGACACATAGAGAACACATACATGTCCTACCAGTGCAGTGAGATTAACATGATATGGTATGTTGGCAACTCTACTGCCTTTGAGGAAATATTTATTTTCTCATTTACTATTGTAATCATCAAATATCTAGAATGTAATTTTTAGACTAAATGGAACAGAGCTTAAATTAAAAAGTTTAGCTCATCCAAGATTTTTTTTCTAGATCGTTCTAACGTTAGTAAAACACCATAAAACACAATCCCTCAGATCTTGCGTATATCTTAAATCAGAAATGTGTTAAGACCAGGAACCCGTGAGTTTTGAACAATTTTGTGAATTCATCAATTCACTTAATTCCAGAATAGACCAGTTGAGAGCTACAAGGTGTTGATATTTTCATTTCAGAAGATCATTGTATTACCTGACTGAACAGATCACCTACTTAAAAATCAGTTGTTGTCTAGAAACTGATTATTTAAGGGGGAACAATAAAAACTACCAAGTTGTGCATCTACAGGAACAAGTGTGGATATTCCTGTCCTAAGGTTTCATTAATTTCAAGGAGGAAGTGGTGGACATCTTCATTACATTTCAGTTCTATTCCACCATTCATAAACTCACATAATTTAGTGTAAGATCACATCTAAATTCCTGAGGAATTAAGAGGTTGTAAATGATTGGTGACAGATCTTTCTTGTCCGGATAATACATTTTAGTTTAAAAACCCATGCCAAGATTTTGCTGTCCACATTTGAAGACTTTACTCATTCTTATGAGATTACTGCAACAAATGAAAGTATCTTACAAAAATGAAATAAGTGAAATTCCCATTACAACTGCTACAGTAATATTTTTAGTACCTTATACAGAAACTTTAAAACCTTTGGCAAAACTTCTGTGCAGCAGATGAAGTACAAATAGCCTTTGTATGCATAGAAAATAATGAGAGAAATCTTTAGAACAAAAATATTCGTCATTCAAAGAAAAACAGGTAAAGCAAAGCAGATGACAGAAGGAAAATGTGAGCATGTTCACAAATCAGATACAAAAATAAGAATGTCCACAGTCTCGGACTAAAACAAAACCCTTGTTTTTGTCACAGCCATTACAGAGGCTTTTGCTGGCATTTTGCATACAGATTAGCAGGTCTTACTTAACAAACAGAAGCATTTCTTTAGCTGCAGAAATCATCTCAGCCAGTTAAAGAAACCACTTGATTTGGATTTTTCTTTCCATAGAGTGAAACCCTTTGAATTGTTAAAACAAAAAGAAACTAGTACAGTTCGGGGCCTTAAAACTATTTTGCTGATAAAAAACTAACCTCCTAGAATTCACAGCTAAAAAATAGCATAAGACTTGGGAGAGCTAGAAAGATAAAGGCACATCAGAATGATGATCTCTATCGATCCGCAAGCCCTGGTACAGCAAAAGGCTAACATTTGTCACAGCCTTGCTAAGCCCAATACCTGATCTTAGCTGGGTCTGATAAACTTCAAGAAAAGCTCAATTCATTTAATTGATGATATGTTCTTTCAATACATACTAAGCTGTACTTTACTGCATGCATTGATTTTCCAAACCAACCCTTTCTCATGACAAACAAAACAACAAAAATAGTCTGATTCAGACTTATATGTGCACATATCAATTTTGATAAGCAGTCTGCAATGCAGTAAATCTTAAGGTGCATCCAATATATGAAGACACTGCTCTTTATTAAGATAACAGTCCGTTTACAAAAAGAGCACTACAGAGGGCAAAGAAACACACTCACTGTTCAATTCCACACACAAAGACAGCAGTGCAATATGGTCTCCAAAATGTTGCATAACCATTTTTACTCAAACATTTATGACTTCTGCAAAAGATTTTGGTACAGGTAAAAGCCAACAATTAATATGTATTATAAATGATCCAACAGTTGCAGTACTTTGCACAGTGGTATTTTAGTTACCACTGCTAACTCACAGATTTTGAGTCCTGATTTCGAGATTGCATGTGCATCCCTATGTTTCTCGTGGGTTTTCTCCATGAGGCTCTGATTATCTTCCACCTTCCAAAGATGTGCCATTTAGGTTTTTCTGGCTATGCTACACTGGCCACCCAGTGTTTATTCCCCATATGCAAACTCCTGTATGCAAACTCCTTGTTTTACAAAAGAGACGCACCGCTTAAAAACCTTTCATTAAGTGAAAATCTGTTACACAAAAATGAGTTTCCCTCCAATCAAAAATCAATCATTAGAATTGTATAACCCAGGATAATGCATAATAATAAAGTATACAGTATGCATATAAGAATGCATTTATCAAAATAGATAGAATTAATTAAAACAAACATATAGTATAAAGAAAAAAGAACCAAAACTGCGAAGGAAAAGGAAACTGTGCTATTCAACACTGACGGACGTTGAAGCCAGTGACTGAGGTTCTGAGGCAGTTGATTGAAGATGAATGAAAGGTCAGGGATATTCAGAAAAAAGCACTAAAATGGCTAAATATATGAGTAGAGACTGTTTTGCGCAACAAAACTTTAAAGCATAAAAATGACGATGGGGGGCAAAGTTTGCTTTATGCAAGCTTTTCTTGAAGCAACATTTCATTATGTATACTGATTGAAAGTCATTAATTTTTCAAATCTACTATGTTAATATCAAATAACTGCTATCATTGTGGAGTAATCAATCAATTCCTGTGAATCTATAGGTTTATTAAATGATTTGTTCTACTTATTTATTTTCCAACGATCCACTTATTTCTTGAAAAAAGCCTTAACAACATGACTGGGTACTTCACTCCCAGAATCCAAATGAGTTTTGTGGACTCCCAAGAATTACAGCTCTTCATCTTTAAGTACAAGGCGGTCTCAAACTATAATAAATTAATTTGCAGAATACCAAATAACCTCAAGTAAACAATAAACAGGCTAGCAAAGCTTTTATCAATTCTATTGAAAAGAATAAAATAACTCCGATAAAGACACAAGTGTTCAACAAAGAGGATCTCTCAGACAATAAAGGGGGAGAGGGGTGTCACTAACATTACTGCTGGAGAGGCTAATATGGTATTTTCACACTTCATGTGTGTACATACATTTCCACTGTGGATTAAAAATGGATCAGATTAAAACACAACAGTGGAAACTCTCTACAATTCAGGTATATTTAATTACTTAGGTTTGATTGAATGCAGCTTCCTTTTAAATATTTTATTTAAAAGACTTTGGAGGCCACAGTGACCACACAATATAGAGCCTGTATCCAAGGTACTAGATATCAAATACTCTCATCCTGCTTGTTGCAAGCTGTAACCAAGTCTCTTTTTTGGTGCCTTTATTTTAGTTTGCCTTTTCTTGTCAATGAAGTTGCATACAGGTGTAATTAAATACCATGCATCAATGCAATAATGCTGGTTTCATGAAGGCTTTGAAGGCTCAAGAATTATCTTGGAGCAGGTAAAAAGGTAAAGGTATTTCTAAATTGATTATTAAACAATGAAAAGACAAAAAAACAACATTGTACCTTCCTGGATAAAAAAACAAATGTTTCAAAATGGAAAAATGTAAATAAACTGTATACAGATGTAAGTCCTGGGACCTGCTTTAAAACAGGAAAGTGTGAACTCAGAAAGCTTACATCAGTGAAAAAAATAAAACAATAAAAAGAAAAGGTAAAAATAAAGGTTTAAACCGCCTCAATTTCACTTTACTATAACCTATTAATAAACACCAAATGACCTCTAGCACTTAACTGTTCTCTCTTTCTAATCAACAGTTAACACCTTGCTGAAAAAAATATATTTCATATGCTGCAAACTATCCACCAGAAGTAAGATATTGTATGTGGTTAGTGCACCACTTATTAAGTCAGATACTTTTTTATACATTTTTCAGATACATTGTAAATAGAAAACATTTCTAGGTTACAGTTGTCTTTATATTTAAATGTATTAAAATATACTTGCTAATTTATCTAGTCTCATTCTCAAACCACTCAAAAGGACTCTGAAATAATGTATATACAACCCATTTCCACATTGTCTCTGACAATATGCAAATCCAAGTGTCACACAACACTTGGTACCTTTGGTATTTCACCTAAAACATCTAACAAAGTCCAAAATTCAGACAGCTGAATTAATGTGCTTTGGAAATAGTAAAAATCTTCATTCTGAAAACTTCCTCAGGACTGAACGTCCAGAGTGAAAAAAGGTGTCTCAAACATGCCATATCTGACAGAGCAACTGTTGCTATTGACACCATGCTGTATTTGCATTTTGTTGTCTTTGGGCTGAAAACAAAGACCCTGCACAAATAGGGCTATGTATGATCTATTGTGCCTGTAGGTAGAGTATTTGGTCCAAACTGATTAAAACTTCAACTTCAAGGAACACTACCTCGTGTAGTGAAATGGGATTCATTCAGTTGTTATTCGATTCCACAGTTATGTTATCAATAATTAAATTATTAATTATCTTCAAAATCAATTTGCTTTGACATATATTTCTCAACTCTCTCTTGAATTAACTGTCTAAAATAAATTTTGCTACAAACTATATGTACAATTAACAGGTCAGTCATATTACAAGTCTATTGTGTCAGCTATTCCTGTCCTTGAGTGCCATGTTCCTGTATGTTTTCATACAGACCTACATTTGGAACTGGAAACCACAGCTGGTTTGTCTTCTTATCTGCTTAATTAGCTGATTTTAAATCATTAAGGTCTGAGAAACTAAATACAAACACATCAATGGATACTACCTTGAACACTAGAAACACTGGAAGTCTGGAGGTGTGTTGTGTTTGTAAGTAAAATGTCTTTTTACTTACTATTAGAACTAATGTGGAACTTTATGTTAATGTTTCAGAGCAAAGTTAAACTATGAGAACTTTGATATTAATATGTTTGGCATATCTCTCATGGTTATTTTTTTTTCCATTTGACTGGGTTTTAATTTCTATATATATATAGTACAAATCATAGTGCTGTTACCTGTTTTTTTGTGTTCAGATGCTGAGCAAAAAAACCTTTGGAATTTCATTGATTTTCCAAAAATCTCTAGTAGCAAGTGGCAAGTGACATTTTTTCCCACTTACAACACTCTATAAACACCATATCTGCCCTTTCTCCCCAATGAGCTCAAGTGACAACTGTCTTGGCAAGACGGTGCCATTTCTATCAGCTGTAACTATATTTAATATTGAGAATATTTAGTTTGAGTATCTGAATATTCCACATGAGTATCCCAGAACTTGTAAATACTAATGTTTTGTGTTTTTGGTACCTATATGACATTAATACTTAGTCTCTTGTAAAAGAGGTTTCTTGTCTTCAATCTAGCGGGAATCCAAAACTATCAAACCTGCCTACTGTTGTTAACACAGTTCTGTGCAACAAGTGTTTAAGACACACACTTCAAACACAAGCACTTCTCTGTGTATTCTGTTCACCCCCTCTCTGAATGGATATAGAATGCTGAAATGCTACAAAGCAGAGTGTTACTGTAATACACAAGGAGCAGTACAGTCTCTATAGTATATCAAATTCTATTCCCACCCCCAGTAGCCCACCAAGCACAGAGTGCCAATTATATGAACTTCTTCCCAGCTTGCAGAGAAACCCACGCTAATTTGTTCCATTAAAGTTCAAAAGTATTTTATTTCTGAAATTAGATCATTTCCAACAGCATGTACTGCGTTTCGTGAAAAAAGAAGCCTTTATTTAAGTGTACTACCCTGTCATTTTTTATAGAAAAACAGTGAGTGGCAAATGGCATTTCTCCTTGAGTCTTCTGACAATTAAATGGGTATCCGAGCAGATTACTGTACGCCATTTACTTAAAAAGTCACAGGTCTCCGGTGGCAATGTTCTAGAGAAACAACCTTAGAGACATATTTGCATTTCCGAAGAACTTAACAAAACCATTTACAAACTGCAAAAATAAAACCACTGATTTTCACTTTTCTCCTTACATTCCACTTTGACTTCAGAAGCACTTCACTGTGCATAAGAGCTTCAGTCAAAAAACTGTTAAAGAAACAGGACAACACCTGTTCATTATGTTTCCGGAGAAGCGTGCTGAGGTAAAGCTACTGTATGGGATGTTTGTGAAAGGAAACACATTAATCCATCCATCAGCAGAAAGCCGCTTATTCCTGTCAAGGTCTGTGGAAATTAGGAGCCCACCCAGGAAGTACAGCAAGCCATAGTCAGTATGTCTTTGGAACATGGGAGGAAACCAGAGCACCCAGAGAAGACGCAGGCTCAAACAGAAGACCAAGATGTAATCTAAATTATTTTTGGAGAGGCTTCACCAGCATTGGCTGCACTTTCCCTTAGAAATTAAAACAAACACATTTTCCAATTTTTCTTTCCTTTCTTAAGGGATTTCCACCTGTTTTACCATGTCGGGCAGAGTAAGATTTTTGTTAAAGTTGCGTAGAATATTTTTCTACCTATTTCCCAATGAATACAGTCAAAATCTCTCCAAATACTGTGTGCATTTCTTATCCCCCCATCAGCATAATATCTGGAGTCCAGAATTCAATGGATTAAGACAAGCACAACATCCCACTAGCTTTACAAAGGTATACTCACATTGCAATAAATATAGCGTTTTTGGTGCTGTTGTGGTCTATTTAAAAAGCACCTCAAAAAGGCATGAATGCTAAACAGCCATCCAATACCCATAGTTCAGGTGGGTAGCTGCGTCAGCATGTGTAGTCTGCAAAGGAACAAGTAACAGGTTTCTTCATTGGTGAAAAGAGAAGAGAGAAAACATAACGTTTCGGCTATGAAGCCTTCTTCAGGTGCTCTCAAGTCTCACATCATCACATCAAGTCTAGGTTGATTTAAAAACAAATGAAGCAATGAACATAAAATTTTGAATTTTTTGTAGAGACTCCTTTAATTAACCAATGTGTTTTTTTGTCGATGAATAAAATAAATCATCAATACAAATAGCATGCAATCACTATTTGTGACAGAAAAGCTCACATATTAGGGATTTGGAGCTTTAAGAGCTATGTTAGTAGGGTGTAGAACAAAATGTTGTTTCCTTCACTGTGTCTCTTTGTTACTTGTCACTTAGTTTTCAAAGTGAAAAAAAGATTTAATGCTTCAATGAGCACAAAATAATAAATAATAAAATAACAGCTCCTCAAAAGCAAAAAGAACACAATGTTGGCTCGATGCATAGAGCTTCAAGCACAAAGGTCTTCTCTGGGCAGCATGGTAGCCTACAACTTTGATGAACCCTATATGCTGTTAACTGCATATAGTATGCTGTTAACTAGTTGTTGTCAAATAACATCTTGTTCAAGATAATATTGTTTGGTTACATTAATAAGATAGCAAGAATTTGGAAGCTGGCACAGTCATTTAGCTGTTGGATAGCTAGGCGGGAGGGGTGAAGGTTACAACCTGGCCTAAACTCTGCTATCCAAAATCTTTATGAATCCTGTTCCTCCCAAAACATGCCTACATTATGGACTAAAACTTATCATGTATTTTTCTGCGCCAAAGTTGATTGATGATTAAAAGATGACTCTTCTGTAAAGAACAAAACAGAGTAATTACTGGATCCACCACAGGTGTTTTCCTGATAAGTTACCCAACTATCAGGCTCCACCAATGTTGTTTCTCACCAATGATCAATTCTTTCCAGAAATTTCTGCAGTTGGGTGGAAAAGCAAAGACAATGACACAAATGAAAGGAAGTTTAGAAAACATTAACAAAAAAGTATACTGCTCTTAGCAAACTCCCTGAATGTTTAACAGGTAAAGAAATACTTACACACTAGGGTCAGGTGGAGAAATAGATGGGCCCTCCACCTTTTATTTTTATGTCCAGAGCTTTTTTTTATTTTTAGAGACAACCTTTAACAGACAAAGAGAACACCTGATTATCTGAAGCTTCACACCGGCCTACAGAAATCTGATTTCTTACAATGGTTTTCCACCTCAAGAACACAAAATATACAGACTGCATGCTAATGATTTAAACTTAAAAAGAGGAGCAAAATAACTAATCTGTAAGAAGCACTGAATTATCATGATTTTAGAAAATGTTGTTAGCTTCTACTACATTTGCCTGAGGTCAATATTCAAGAGGAAATTTCCAAGTCCATGCTGTAGTCTCATTCTAGCACAGAA
The DNA here is from genome assembly GCF_040954835.1 of Lepisosteus oculatus. Classification (NCBI taxonomy): domain Eukaryota; kingdom Metazoa; phylum Chordata; class Actinopteri; order Semionotiformes; family Lepisosteidae; genus Lepisosteus; species Lepisosteus oculatus. The sequence continues at coordinate 17,989,511 of NC_090705.1, forward strand.
GTTGAAAACCATATTTCTGACCATCAGGCTTTTGGAAAGATTAAGTATTTAGGAAACCTTACTTGGATCTTTTGCTGTTGCATCTGAGTGTTTTGGAAAAGGTGATTGGTACAGTATGTGGGATAACAATGGCTATTACTAGCAGGAGCACTTCCTGGAGCAGAGATTACCATGGCCCCATGTCAGTTCAAAGGCAAAGCGGATAACCCACTCCAGTCAAGGCATAAAGTAAAAGCATTGCCAGACAACAGTGTGGCAGCTAAAGAGGATATTTTCAGAGCTAAAGCTAAAGCTTCAAAATTAATTAAGAATACAGTAAATCTTAATAAAAAGATGGAAAGCATTACTCTGCAGGCTGGTTCGCAATACTTTTTCTTTCACCACATAGACCATGAGGGCTAAAGGTCACTACCAGTGGAGTTGAAACCCAGGAATCCTACAAGCCCGCCCCAACATAGACCTACTGATGGCTCACGATTAATTTGAAAGAGCCAACAATTTATACTCATATTTTTAAACATTGAATATTTTAAAATATTTAATTTTTCATCTAAATGTTTAATAGAAATATTTAAATGTAAGCACAATATTTGTATCATTAATTATCTCCTGGTACTCAAAGCACATCACTCCCAGTCCTTGTTACTGATAAAAGACTCAAAACACTTGTGTCTGCTCAACTAGTTTAAGTAAAGTTTTGGAAAACAGTTTAAGTACCAATAAATACATACATAAACACTACTGGAAGGAAAAGGAGCATGTTTCTTTATGTTTGTTACCTTTTTCCCCATTGAAATAGTCCATTAAAGGGAATGCTCTTCATTTGTACCTTTGTGATGGACACTGAATATTGTTGTCTACTGTGAGCACCCTGTCACTTGACAAGTAGCAGTGTTTCCTAGCAGAAACGCTGAATCTGGGTGGGTTTACACCAGAGTCAGGCAACACATGCTGAGCTTCTGGATCGCCAGTACCCTGAATCCTAGTGGCTTAATCTTCTTGGCTGCCTGTCAGTCCTCCATGTGTCACCTAAGACCTACTATTTGCAATGTAGGATTACTGTGGCAAAAAAGGCAGGTGGCTTGACTGCACATGTCACAGGGGAGCCAAGAACAGTCTTTATTCATCTTTGCTGCTGTGGATCTTGCAAGTTACTTTTAACAATTGGTGTCAAATGGCAACAAATGGTGAAAAATACAAACAAACATAAGATGTAACTCAGCTTCTCTAGAATCGTTATCATTCTTATTTTGTGATATTTTTTTGCAAGCAGAAGAAAAAAAGCACCACATACATCCAAGGGGCCCATCCCAGTTCACTCAGGAAAAGAGCTTAAATGGGTAAATTTTGCAATCCAATTGGAGCTGATCTGGAGAATGTAACTTATCTCAAGGCTCAATGAGAAACATGATTTTACAAAAACCAAAGACTGATTTTGCCCATTTTAACAGATTCTGTTCCATCACAGCTATGCTGAAAAAATAACTTTTACCTAGAGTATAACAGTACGGTTAATAAAATGTTATTTTAAAAAGCAGCTGGCCAGAACACAACATGACTAAGGCCTGGATAATATCCAAACTTCTACATAGTTGCCAATCACAACCTGGAAATTCAGACACTGAAGGCAAGTTTCAATACGTGTGAACCAAAGCAAAAAAAAGGTCTCCATCAGATAGGAGGTTTGTAATATTCACTTGGTTTTACAGGTTAAAGTCAACAATGTACATATCATATTGATTCAGGGGAAAGACACAGAGAAAATTAAATTCTGCAAACAGAAGTGCAGAAAAGAGAAAGACGATTTAAGCCCAAGAAGATATTTTATGGTATAATGTATATAACAGAAAATATATTAATAGATTTAAATTCTGGTTTCATATATTAAATGTATTCTTAATTGTGAATGCAGGCTAGTAGTGAACAAAGTATTCAGTGCTACTCCGGGATACTCGTGTGGATGGTACCTTCCAGTGTCTTTATGTACTTTTGTTGTCTTTAATCTCGGTGATGTTTTGCACGTGGTGTATATATGCGAAACTTACTCATACACACAGATATATACACATTTAAAACAAATTAATTATACATATCATTGGCATAGTGAGTACAAGAGAAACTAATTTTTCCACGCATTGTGGGTTCTCCCTACAAGGCGGTAATAATATAAATTTATGGTGCTTTAATGAAAGAGACCATGTAATTGCTCTTTTTTAATGCAACCAAGATTAATATTGATTACTACTGAGTACAACAATGTACTGTAGTTAAAATTGTAAAACTAAGACAGCAGAAAAAATATATGGCACTCAGAACCATGTCACCTTGCAACTGTGAGTGCCCAGAAATCAGGTTTAACACAATAACAACTGAATGTTAATTAAACAATCATTATAAATTAAACATTAAAAAATGTCACACATCATCGTAACTGCTTATACTGCATACAGGATTCAGACCTGTTCTATTCCAAAACTAGGTCATTCAAATTTCAAGATTACATGATGAGAATGAGTCTAACTAGCATGAGTGAGACAGTATACAACATATTTTTCAGGAGTCAGTCAGCAGGAACAGTTCTTTTTGATTAACTGTAAATGAGTATTAACAGTATTGAAAATAAATTATTCAATTCATGGAGCCTGGGATTTTACATACACGTTACACTTAAATCAAACTAAAGAAAAAATTAAACAGATTTATTCTATTTTTTTTTCAAGTCTAAACAACACGAGGCAATTATAGATCAAGGATCAACACTTCCAGGCTGAGTTCCTGAAACATATTTCTAATTTGGGGTTCTTCAGATCACAGTTGGAAGTTTCCAACATGCATTTAAACTCTGAAGAGTTGATCAGATTTTAAACAAATACCGGCAAAGGAAAATAGCTGGTCTTTGCTGTAAAAAAACTATTTCCAAAATTATCTTGGAGGTAAGGATTCTGCTAGATCAGCAGAAGCCCAGTCAACAAATCTCAATATGCAAAACAATCTTTTAATAACCCAATTATATCACTCAAGTTACCTTAAGTAGCAATGATAGTTGTTTTAGCAAACAGTATTACAACATTCGTACAGCTATAAAGCAAACTAATTTTCTACTTATTCACTGATTCATTTCCCATCAGTGCAGAAATTCTAATACCTTAGATATTTAATAGTGCATTATTTTTTTTGTAAGTTTTAGGTTTAAAGCACCAATTTAAAACCCACGAAAACTGATCCCCATGATTGAGTTACTATCCTAACAGGGTTACTGCTGCAGGGCTTCTTCACTATATCATCTATGGGCCTATAAAAATGTGTGAAATCCATTAAAAAACATTAAGCAAACACCTTAATGTTTGTACTCTTTGTAATGTAACAGAAACAGAACCCTGTCTGACTGCTCTTTTGGGGCAAATGTTACTAAACTCTAAAGTTGAAGACACAGAACAGCCTACACAATCAATAAAAAGATTGGACAGGGGAAGGGAGTACATTTAACAGGCAGCAAATATTGTATTTACACCAGACACACTATCGTCCCATGGCTGCCAACAAGATAAAGGTCTCTAATCCTATTAAAGTATGATAACTAGCTTTTGGTTTATTTTGCAAGTCAAACCAGGCATTTGAATATATTTCTTTTCAAACCTCCACTCTATCTCTAGTTTTCTTTGCTTGATTCTGGGGAGTACAAATTAAGACACTTGTGACTTCCATTACTTGAATATCTGGTGAAGTATGCACTTTACTCTTCTAGAGTTCTTGGCCGGAGTTTACAGGAAACCAACATAGTGACAAGCAATCCACAGTCTCTACTTAATTCTGCACCTTTCAGTAACTGAGAGGATTAAAAGACAGCATCAGGAAGTCCCAAAAATAAGACGACAAATCCTTTTTTGTCCCACTGTTACTTGAAGCACCCCTTCTTATCGTAAACATATACAGCTTCAATCTCTAGTGCTACATCTCAACATTCAAAAAACAAAACTCCTCTCATCATTTATTGAAAACTAACACATGCGGTTAAATTACTATATTGACTTTTTTGGTGTTTGTAATAATAAACAGTGCAAACGTACTGTAGACACCTCCTTCCAATGACATAACTTCTGCTGAATAATAAATGTTGTCTACAATTATTACAAATAATTTTAAAGTGAATGTTTAATACAAACTACAATATGTTAACTGCGTAAGTATGCTCCCAACTGAGTCAATGCTTGGTAATTTGGCAGCATTTACAGCTGTGAGTCTTTTTGGGTAAGTCTCTAAAGAGCCTCCACATACTGTAGCATTCTATTTGTCATACATACTGTATGTCATGTAAATCCGTCTTCAATTTCAACTGGGCAATAGGAGAGAAGCCATTTATTCCCTTTGTCTAACAAGGCCAGAACAACTGCATTGCTTCAAGTGTTTATTAATTCCATTTCTGGAGGCTCACAGCCGTTATTGTCAGGCCTCTTTGCCTGTATTGATACGCTACTAATGTACATTGAGATTCCAGAGGAAACTACAGGAACTCCAGTCACTGCTCTGTCATGTTACCACACACGTTTTCCTCATCACTTTACTAAACAAGCCTGCACTTAACTAAAGACTTACTTTCACTTACTCCTTGTACACTTCTTAAAATCAGAACATGGACCAATTCCACAGCGCGAACTCCACGCTCCATCCACGTGCCTGGAGGGCAGGAGAAGACAGCAAGTTACCATCCTGGCCAGCTGGCTGCCAGGAGCTATACATCCGCAGTGTAAACCTGCCTTAGCACTTTGAGAATGAGAGCTGGATGGGAAGTCACTGGTTTCATCTGTAACAATAACCTTTCACTTATTGGAAAGGCTTGTGCCAGAGTGGGTCAAGTCAATGTCAGCCTGTCTGCCCCGTCCCATGGACACTTAAGTCTATCCATTTGTATTTTGAATCCCAGTGCATGATGGCAACCTGGCTCTTGATGACCCAAGTGTGTATTTTCAGGCATTTTCCTGGACAAGAAGAGACAGAGTGACAACTTTCAAATCTTAAGCAAGTAGTCTGTTATATGAGAAAGAGCCACCTGGCCCACTGGTGCTGGTGCATTGTTTACTACAAAATGAAGAATGAAAACACTACACTTCAGTACCCCCATAACACACCTCAATACATACCATACAATCCTGCTAACAGCAACTGGAAATACAGTTGGCTCAGTGATTTTCTCTGTGGAAGCCCATTAGCACCAACAAGAAATATAAAGAGCTATTCATTATATTATTACATAATAATCTTGTATGATTTTAAATGATAACACTGCTGAAGGGAAATGTCTAAGATGATCACGTGATGATTCATATGAGTCCAAGATGATACCAGATATAGTCCTAAAGCTCTTAACATTTTCACTTGCATTTTTGAAAATCTAGTGAATCCAAACATCTATTATTTAGAGTATAACCACAATTTAAAATATCATATCACTCATAATATTAGAAAAAAGGCTATAGATGAATAATTATGCTATGGGTTAAAAATATTTGTTTAACATCATAACAAGGTAACAATCAATATCAGAGGTGTCGATATTTCACATCAAGATGTGTACATATATATTATATTAAACGGAGTTGAAGATTAACTTCTTTTGTACCATTATCATACTGTTAATTTTGCAGTAACATTATCTAAATTATCTAGACAAAAGCACTTTGTCAGAAGGCCCTGTAACATAATAATTTTTAGCATAAAATAAGTATGACATCCGAAGAAGGTTCCACAGTCGAAAAGTTGCGTTTCTTTTCTTCTCTTTTCAGCATGGAATAAACCTTTAACTTGTTCCTTTGCAGCCTACGCATGCTGATGCAGCTACAGTACCTACTGGACCTAAAATAAGTATCTACATTTTGAATAATGCTGTTTTTGCCTTTTAACAATATATGTATTTTATAAAAATAAGCTAATGGCACATGGCAAATCAAATTCCACTTATCACACTCATGTTCCTTTACTAAATTCCAGGTATTCAAATGTTATTCAGCTGACACACAGAAAGGATAAGGTTAAAAGCAAATAGTAATAATTAAACACAGTGAAAATTAAAGTCTAAAGCATAAGGTGAGTCCTCACAAATTGATTACTCCCTACTTGCAATCAGAAATGTAAATTCCAACGGTGAAATGTATATTTTCGTTTTCCCTGCTTCAAACATACACTGCTTTTCAGGCTGGACATTTCACATCTGCATATGCCTGTTACTAAAGAGTAACTATTAAATTAATTTGTATATGCAAACTCTAATCTGCAAAACATTTACATGTTCCTGGACATTTACTGCAAAATTATTCTACAAACCTGTCTTGCACTATTTACTCACTGATGGTGGCTGTGCCTTCTACATCATTCAAATGTTGAATATTGGTTAAATTAAAAGAAGAAACGTAAAAAGCTCACTTTTACAGTACAGGTTCTGTAAGGGGGTCAATAATTGAGAAAGTCCTGCTGGAACTCAGGAGATTTGAATTTGTAGTGGATAAAGTCCCAGCTGAGAAATGCTTCTAACAGTACTTCACAAAGTACAACTCAATGCTGGCTGTGAAAATCACTAACATTGTGGATGTAATGAACATCTATTGAACTTTAATCTTCTTTTAATCTAATTTTAACAAGCTTATTAAGTTTGTTTGCAAAAATGGCTACCAGAGACTATACTTGGATTGCAATATTTTGGTTGCAATATTAACAGTAACACTATTCATCTGCAACTGAATTGAACAGCACATAAACTGGAAATATAGAATACCCAATTAAAATGAGTACATGGAGCACAGACTTTTGCTCAATGTAAATAATTATGAGCTACACCTTTCCAAAATATAATGTGTAACTGAGAGGTGTTGTGTATTTGTCACACTCTGTTGTACTGGTGCATGAGTCTATGCCTTGGACTGCACCTTAGTTTTAACCTGAGGATTTCCTGCAGCTGAGTGTTGCAGTTAAGTTAAATGACTCACATGGTACTAGCTAGCAAAGTCATGTGCTTCCTGCACTTCCTAGTATGTGATTTGTCAACAGAGTATCATGAACAAAACCCCTTTTCATTTGCGATTTCCTAAAACTTCACGGGCAATACTGTGCGCATTTTGCACACAATATCCTGGACTCGTTTTTGTCAATGTTTAAGCCAACACCAACGCGAGGAAATCATCCTTCTGTCTCTGGAGGGGTGATTTAGTGCGCGTGTAAGCGAGCTGCGCCTGCAATGTTTACAAAACAAGCCCTCATGTTTAACTGAATTTTGCTACAGTAACACACGCGTTTGTGCCTTTGGAGTTAGGCCTCGTATTCCGGTTTTTCTTGCGATGGCTGGCACTGCGCACCCCTCTCCAGAGACATCATCACTGGACTGTGCCACAAGCTAGTCTCGCTTCTACAGTTCCCTTGCTTCCCGGTATTCACAGCTTTGGCAGTGCAATCAGCAGCCCTGGTATTTCATCCTTGTGCAATCCCTTAGCGAAGAAAAACGCGTGTGTCCTTTACCTGGCATGTCTCCCGGCGTTGTAGTAAGAGGTTTTTTTCGAGTTGTTCCGCACCGGGTGCAGCGGGATGCTGTCAGCCATCTTGGCCAGACTGTATACAGAATGACGTCAGAGTGTGTCCCGGAGCGGTGACGTCGCCATCAGCTGATGGGGAGCCCAGAACTGGGAAGGGAGGGGGAGACGGCGGAACACCTGGATTAACAGCAGGTGAATTGAGAGAACAAGCGCTGGGTGACAGCTGCTGTTGTCGCTCCCCTCCTGAATCAAAAGCATGATTCAGAAAGTGGTTCAGAATCGGGGAGGAACGTAAAAGAAACCGACTTGAGGATAAAGCTGAAAATAAAAAAAAGGTTGAGCTGCTTGCCACTCTCTGTCCCTTTACCTTGCTTAAAATTCCACAAATAATACATTTTGATCTTTCGTAAAAATAAATGGAGAACGTATCCCTTGGAACACTAAATTCTTCCCACTCAGATGACATAACCTGAAGGAATAAAATAGTGTGTTACTAAAGCTGACTCATTATTTCATTTGATAAACAAGGATACATGCATTTTTTTAGTTCCTGTTATTAAGGTTTTATCTGGGGATTTTTTGGCTACTGTTTTTAAATGGTGGCACTTTATTCATCTTTAAATAATACATTTAATAAAAATCCCATACAATTAAAACAGATGCTGCCTTTCACGTGAAGAGGAAATCCCAGCTCCAGAAGGCATGAGATGTTCTGCATAATCATATATGCATTGAAATTACCAGCATGGGGACAATATTCAAAACTTTCCAAATCACAATTTAAACACAGTTTGCTACAAAAATTCCCAAACAAGTGTCTCACATCGCCCTCATCAATGCACAGCTGGTGACATTATTTCCTTTGAAGCCTATCCCATAACATTTCAATGTCAAATAGCTGAAGACAACCTCACACCGAAACCCAAATCAGTGTTGAGATAGATGAGGTTGTTTAGGTTTCATTCTGGATTTGTGTTCAGGAATACTGCCATACTGAAAGTGGCCTCTGTTAAAAGGAAAATTATATTACTATTTAAAAGGTAGGCCTTCATTTGTATTAAATCTTTGTGCAAAGACAAAGGCAACCTAAACCTTGATGTTACTGCTTCAAGTTTAAATGTCAGCTCTACAGATACTGCCCTTTTACTGTCGCTCATCTGTTTTCTTCTCATATCCTGTCACTACTGGCAGAAGCAAAGTTCATGCAAGCGTTATCTTGTCTCCATTTCTCCTCAGACCAACATTCATGACTCAGTGACAATATTAGGCATTTCCAGAGCTATTCTGGTCTGCACCAAAATTGATTTTGGGGGGGTGTTACTCTATCCCATAATACATATTTAAACCAAGATTCTAAACCAGATCTGCAGAAGCAGAGAAGTGCTTCAGATATTGAGAATAAGTTTACAGATGAACAGGAGACATCAGCAAAAAACACAGCCCAGTTTTGATTTTTGATTGATTGAAACACTGGGTGTTTCAAAAGCAGTCACTTCCCATGGATCAACAAACCCTTATTTAAGGAGCCAATCTGATTCTGGCGCACCAACTACTATGGAGGTAACAGCAGCTTGATCAAAATAAGAATGTCAAATGAGGAAATGACATGGATACATTAGATAAGCCTATTTTTTAAAAAAAGATTGCCCATGACTCTCCTTCTGTTGCAAAAGGTACCATAGAATCTTTAAACCTTGATTTACATCTTATCTAAATGAGAGTGCCGTGGCGCAGTATCAAACATCTTGGGATGCTGGTGTCAGGTTTTTGGTAATTAGATGATTTATTATGCTCTACATACTGTCCCACAGATTTTTATTGACTCAGAGCACTAGAACTGTTTTGGAGTTCTAAGTCAACAGACATGTTTTTGAATCCTTGTTTAACCTTGTCATTGTGTTACTTCTAAAACAAAATCACATGTAGAAAAATCACACTTCCAACAAAGTGCTTTTATGATGATAAAAATTCAGCATATTAAGTTATGGAACGCCATAAAAAAAATTAAATTAAGTGACTCCAAGACTGAAAAAAATGTCTTTACACTCATATGGGCACTCAGAAGAAATGAAAGATTTTCATCTGATAATTAGTGATAAACAGCATAAATATGTTTGGAATGCTGCATTTAAAAATAAGTATGAATCAGATGCTGCAGATATAGATAATTTAGGCCCACTCATTAGTATAAATTTAGCAAGAATTTAATGGAATAACCAACTGTGAGCACAATAACTGGCAGCTTGGAGCCACTTGTATACTGTATGTGTGTATGTGTTATGTAGTAAAGGAAATTGAAAGTACTGTGTTTCAGGGATTATAAGCAGTTATTTTTTAAGTTGCATGGATAACACTGTTATTCTTTCTTAAATATATCAAAGCTAATGTGCTGATACTGTGTTACTCAAACCTTTTCTCTTTACCTTTTTACTGCTTTCACATTTAGTCAGAGAAGAATTCCTTGAATTATATCCTATCATGTTTCAGCTATGTCTTTTAATTTCATTTTTAGAATAGCGTTGTGCTTTTTTTCAAATAAAATCCAACCATTGTGACCACATATGCACAAAAGTATGCACAGACACATTTGTTTGTGCAAGGCAACAACAATAGTGAACTATTATATCTCTCTCACAAGCAAGAGCGATTGTCTTCTATGAACCTGAAGGGGACTGATTCACATGGTCTGTAGCAGGTAGAGCAGGTGTTGTTCCGTGACCTCTTGTAACACATGCTTCAATACCCGATGATGACTACAAGCTTCCAGACTTCGCTATCCTTCTCCTGTTACAATGAGCTGGAGGCCGCAGCACTTGAAGATTGAATATACTGTAGCCTTGAATGACTTCTTTTTTACACCAACGTCCACACAAGTCTACCACAAGTCACATACCAGAACACCTATTGAAATAGTGAGTTGGTTCATCTTCTTCTGCTTGTTCTGCTGTTGAGGACGTGACTGTTTAGAGCCCTGTTTGTCAAGTATGGAGGATGCGGGAATCCTAACAGGCCTTCAGAATACTTGAAGCAGCACCCAGACTAAAAGTGTCAATGCTGAATCTACAGTACATTACTCATTGCCAAGGACAAGGGGATGAACTTTGGAATCCAGTAGTGAACTAATGTGACAGCAGATGAGAGCTGGAAGATGAATTTAAGACATGTGTACAGCACATACAGTACTGCTGGGATTCAATATTCAGGGCAAGTGGTTAATACGCACTGAATGATTTCATTGAGCAGCAGGGATTTTTTTTAAATGAAGATATAGAAAAAATAAATACTTTTGCAAAAGAAAATATCCCAGTCTAGCACATCTGGCTACCCAGGCATTTGCTGCTGGGAGTTCAGGTTCATCATCTGCCTCATTCATAGCTTATAGTCTTTTCTCTGTGAGGTCACCATTACATTCATTTTGCTTCAGCTGTATATTGCACTGAGCAGTATCCTGTAACAAATTAGCTCTACAGAGGGAGATGTTCATGTACAGTGAGCTGTTTGCAAATACAAATGGGATTGATCCATCATCTATAAATATTAAGGAAGGATGTCAGCTTGGATCAGTATGGTTTTTATTCTCAAAGCAAACAGATATTGAATCTGAACATAAATGTAGACATTCAACAAAAGGTATTGCGAGTTTATTTTTATGCACTTAGAATAGTTTATCAGGATGACAATGTTGTTTATATTTTTGCATTTGGTTCTCCAGTCCAAGCCAATCAAATCATTTATTTTCTGTGTGAATACATAGAACAGGAGAATACCTGTTGTAGTTTTGAATACTAGTTTTCACTAAACTATTTTAAGGACATATGCACTCACATGGATCAATGAAAAAATTTGTCAGCTGCATGTCTCTGCAAAATATGTTTTGATATTATGTTTTTTATTAACTTGTTGCTTCGAAAATAATTATGTATCTGGGAAAGATTTAAATCAGCAATTTTAAAAAGTATAAAACATCTGTAAATCATTCCTACTAGTTGTATAATTGTTCAATGTTGTTTATGCAGTGTACAATTTTCTAGTGAGCTGCCTAATAAGCAGTTGAATCAGAGTACTGTAAGTGGCACGTTTATACACTAGAAAAAATCTTTTTCACACAGAATATACGAACTTATGTATATACTTAATTGATGTATATTTATTAATTTATTTATTGATTTGCATTATAGTCAAACTATGTCCTTTATTTTTGAAATTATTTGTAATGCTCTAGAATACTTTCTAGTTTATTATTTTCAGAAACCCATGTAATGTGGTTGGGACAGAGCAAAGTCCTTTTCATTTAGACTGAGGACCAAACCCTCAGCACTATTAAACTTCAGTGAACCATTTGTTCACTTGAACTTTAATAACAACTTTTAAAATCACATCATATATTAAAAACAAAATAATTGGAAGTGATTAAGTTATATCAGTTTTTAGGCACAGATTAAATTAAAACTTTAACCCACCTACCAATTGCCAAATTCCACATATGTCACTTGGTGGATAGATTCTGTTTGCCAGATGCTTTTGGCTTCTACACAATGGAAAAGCTCCATGAAGTAGTGAGTTTCAAAACTGGGGGATGGGTCACCATTTCTATTCAATCAGAAGTTTTGGCTGAAAATCAGAATGTTTCAGTAGTATAGTATGAAAGCATGAAAGTACTAATATACTGTACTATTAATATATTTTATACCAGCTACATAGAATTACTGTTTTATATTGAGCTCTGTGCATAACTCACTATTACTTGTATCTTTGTAAGAGTATGTTTTAGGCCATGACTAAATTCCATCATCTGTATCCAGACACAGGTGGCAAAATTCAGAAAAAACATTGATTAAACCCAAACAATTCACTTAGATATTAAATAAGTAACACATCTACAGTATGTATAATTGGATCTTAGAGGACAACAATTAATCTTATCAATGAATATGTTCAATCTTGGAAGGTTTCCAATATTTAAATAGATCCATGCTGTTGTCTGACCAGTTTCTAAAACTATACTCAGAGAAAAGAAGCAGTTTCGACTGAATAAAATAAAGATTCTGGATGTTGTTTTAACCTCTTATTTGATTTTTGAAAAATCGCCCAAATTCATTTACATTCCATAAATGTACTTCAAGGTCAGCTTCTACCAGTAGTTTGAGAGTACTCATTTGTCTACTTGGGCAAAATTACTCCATGTTTTTGTGTATAACTCCTTGGAAAACAATGGAACCCTGCTTTCTTATGGAAAATTCCAGTGACTTTTCCGGATTTATATATAACCTGTGTTTTACTACATTTCCTGTTTCACTCAGCATTTCAGCACAATAATCCATTTGGTGCTGTGATGCTGTACTGTTCAATCATGGTTTCTGAGGGAAAATAAAATCTCAGACGAATCTCTGTCAAATCACTTCAATTTTTACATAAATGAGGCCACCCTTCTCAAGTTCTCAAAGCTCTGCTGATGCCTGGTGCCACTGTAAATATTACCAGTAAGCCTTTAAATCCTGTTTGCTAAACAAGACATCTGAGCCCAAAGTGATTCTAGCCGGGAGCTGCATCAGTCTGCCGCAAAAGAGCACATAGAGGTTGATTTCACACTGCAATTAAAGAAAGAAACACAACTTTTCCATTGTTGTGCCTCCACACCTTTCCAATACAGAATTAACCTCTGTTTGTTCATAAAGACTACTAACATACATTTTCTGATGAGTAAACCCTGTAGGTATTGGATATTTTGCATGTTTGTACTGAACATGGTATTTTAAATGACATAATTATGAAAACATTTAGATGAGTAGAAGTTTGTTTTTCCTGTTTTGGTGACAAGCCAATATTTTTCAAAAAAAAAATGAACAGGGTAATTAGTAAATGTTAGCTTGTTTCAAATGTCTTCCATTGTACTGTGAAACAAGGATTTATCGCCTATAAATTTGCATTGTTTCTATTTAGTCTGCAAGAACCCTTAGCAAAATACACCAAGATGTTAAAGTGTTATTTGTTTGTAATATTTTAACTTCATTGAAGCTGTGTCTGTTTACATTTGTGCTTAAACTGCAGTTTTTTCTAAGATTTCTTAAAAGGCACACATCTAACCTACATAGTGTATTTTCCGTGAGATACCGGCAATGCTTTAATCTGTCATTGAAATCTGTGACATAAAACTAGCTGATAGTCAATGTTACAGTGTGAAAAACCTTTGAGATTAAGAAAAATAGGCATTTTCTACAATACAACCTATCCATCAGTGAGAGTTCAGGTCAGCCTCTTCTTGCTGTATGAGCTCGGAGTTTGAGCACCTGCGTATGCTGGGTCACCAGCCTCCACCTCTACCACTCAAACTTACCAGCACTTGTTCAGAAAGGCTCCACCCCTTGGCTGCTCTCAGTTTACACAAGGCTTTGAATGGTGACCTCCTTCCTACAGGACAAGCTGAATGGAGGCTTTTTTTAATGAAGGTGAGTCTTTAAGGCTCCCAAATGGATGTCAGTGTTAAGAGTCCTGCAACTGCAAATGTATCTTAGAAACATTTATGTGTAATGTGCCCACATGTCACTCAATTAATTATGACATGGCATTCAGTGGAAAGACTCACAAAGTCCTGATGTGGGGTTTCTTAAAGGGGAACTACACCCCCGATTTCTCAAACCGGTTATTAAATCTCGCTAATAAAATAAATTCATTGATGGTATAGATAATCTTTAAAAATTTCAAATAAATCACAAAACTTCATGAACTCTGTGAAAAGTTCTGTAAGTTGCCATGTTGTCGCAAACCCCTGGTCTCACCATGGGCAAAACTTCCCATCAATTGTGATGTGATGCCCTTCCTGCTCACTAGTCACTGTAATGACGAATGTAATGCGATGTACAAGCAAATAAGTACAGGTTTGGTAGCAGGTATTTCAGCGCAGAAAGTTTCCAATGTGATCTGCAGAGTTAAAAAGTAAGTTCAATTTTTTTACAAAACTATCTCGAAGTTGAGAACAATATTCTATTTGATTAAAAAAGATGTATTCATAAGTGTGCTTGTTTACATTGTAATAGTGCTGTTTCACCGTACTGCAAATTTTGTTGCCTCATTTTGAATCACAGAATATGGTGCTGCATATGCCTGGAAATTTTTACTGTGTACACTTTACTTATTATGGTTTAAAACGCACTTACCAATGTTAATTTTTTCTATCCATGACATATAAAAATAGTGTTGCAGTTGCCCTTTAAAATAGGGATTTTGACTGGAGAGTCATAGTAAAACATACGGCAGCCATGAAGAACGAACCAAGTGTAGTTTTATTTACACTGTGTGAAACAAAGCAGCCATCAAAAACAAAACAAAACCTGCCTGTTCTTCAAAATCCTGACTGACTTATTAAATCCTTAAATATCACACTGGGCAGCTAAGCTGTTTACCATATTTCCACAATAGTCTCTCTGTCTGAGTCTCTTCTCAAAACCCCTCGAATCTCAAAAGTCAGAGTTTGTCAGTCCCATTCATTAATAATAATAAGCATAATCTGCTGGACTTCAGGAGCCACAACAATGGAGCGGGCACGCTCTATCAATGTTTTCATATTACTCACTTCATACAGCTACTATCATTTGTTACTATTTGAAACAGATACCTGAACTCTACAGATTTTATCGGGCAACATTCGAGACAATAAAGTACAGCTTACAAAAATCCAGATCAAACAATTCAGGATTTTCTATTTCACCATATGAAGTTAATCCCTTTTCCCTTGTGTGTGTTTCATCCATGTGGTATGTTGCTTTTTCTTATAGGTTATTTGGTCCGTCTAGCTCTGATTTTTAGTAGCTCAGAGATCCGACTACCTTCCAATGTCATTTTTTGGAAGCATGGGGATCTGTTTCAACAAAATGGTTGGACAGCATGTTCCAAATTCCCACAACCCTTTGATTTATATATAATAGAGAGACTTGTCTCTTTCTAAGAAATGTTTTTGACTAGTGAAAGCAAGTTTTTTCCCCCTCCAGTAACAGTATCAATAAAAGACTAAGGATTTAACTATTGTAATAGATCACCTGTGTATCATTCGATGGATGGTGCTAATAAAAGTGTAGGTTTAAACATTTTTGATCTACCTGAATTTTTTCAAAAATTGTAAATGAACACAAGAACAAACAGATCTAAAAGAGGAAGTGCTGACATTTTTTTACGCCCTGGAAAATATGACACGTTACATATTATATTAAAAGTATAAGAAATATTACAAATGTGAGGAGTTCTTTTAGCCTATCTCAGTCATTTGGATGCTAGTAGTTAATTTGTCCAAGGATGTTATCCAGTCGTGTCTTGAAAGAAGCCGTGGTATCAATTTTGACAACATGACTGGGTAGCTTTTTTCAGACTCCCACAACACTAGTCACGTCAGTTAAAAAAGATGCATTTAAGCACTAAAATTGAGATAATTTGTAGCTTCTGAAGACAAGGGGTGGAATTAACTACCAGCAGGACCCAAAATGACTTGAGATTCTCTATCAAGACTTAAAGGTTTTGCAATACTTGCTGCTCAGAAATGTTGTTTTTTCATTTTAGTTATTCCTGTCTCCAGTTACTTTTTTAGATCTGATTACATGAAGTTATTTTCAGGTTCTAGTTAAAACACAGACATTATCTGCTTTATATGGATTGTTAAATGGGAGAAAAAATGGTTTGGAAGACATGCAAATATTACAGCTGCTGTGCTAATTTAATTCTACAGACACTGTAGCTTATAGTACGAGTTACAACAGACCACAATTGACAAAATTCTATTTGTCACTTGGAAGACTTTCAGTTCTCATATGCTTCATCCAATAAACAGCTCTTTTAAAGTTTAATTTTAGGCATTTTTATCGCAATTTCAAATTTCCTTAATATTGGAATGAAAAATTAAAAACAGTTTCTACAGTATCTAAGATCCAAGTGGGGAGTGTTACGAAGTAAATGTATCCAACAGGGACACATTTGTTTCTTGAAAAAGAAGTGCAGCTTTTCGTTGTTGTTTGTTTTTGCTATATCAATGTCTGTAGAGGAACTGTATGGAGTAAAAATGTATTATCTAATTTAAGAAAGCTTTTTTCATGGTTACTAGAGCAAAACTATGGGATTATTATTATTATTTGGGCACAACAATATAATGAACTATATTTCCTATTTGTTTCTGAAGTCAGAAATTCAGAATACAATGCAAGGTACATACACAGCCCCTTCCATTCCAAAAATGGACTTGGCCTTATCATTTTAATTTCCTTTCAGCAACAATATGTAGTATCATAGATAGAAGACAAACAACAGTTGTTATGTGTACAGAGGGGCCTTGTTATGTCCTCCCTGCTGTTGTACAGCAGGCTGTGTCACAACCACAGTGGGCAGTGGCCACACCTCTGCCCTTCCCTGATCACCATGGAGACTGCTAATGCAAAGCACCAGGCTGTAATGAGAACTCACACGGCAGAAGGTGCTCTGGGGTATTTAAACATTGCTCAGTCTGTCCTTGGAGATCCAGCACTGACATTCTCTCCAGTTCAGTCCTGAGCCACCTTCCAGTATCCCAGCAGAGCCCTTCCTGTATCTGGCTGAGAGTTGTCAGTTAGTCTCTGCCACAGAGCTCTGCCCACGCCTGTGCTGTCCAGAGCTTCTCCGGGCTGCTGAGAGTGGACTGGAGTGCCTGTTCTATAGCGTGTCTCTCTAGTCCACTCTGAGGAAAAGCACTGGCCTGGTCTTTAGAGAAGACTCCCAGATGAGTGCTCGCTCTGTTCAGCCCAACAGCTGTTTTCCCTGCACTCCTTCCCTGCATTCCAGTTCAAGTCCCAGTCCGCCTGCATGCCGGGAGATTCCAACAGACTGTCTGCTACCCAGTGTGGCCCTTTCTCCAGGAGTCGCTAGAAATCCGGACCTGTGGAGTCCGACATCCCATCCAGCCTTAGCTCCTGGAGTCTGGCCACTGACTTCTCTGGACAGTATCTCCTCAAGCTGGCTTTGTGCCAGCCTGTCAGACACTGGAGGTGAGGTGAGCCAGCCTCTCTCCCTGGACTGTGACACCCTTGCTCTTGGGTCTGTAACAGCACCTCAGCACCCGCCCCTGTTCCCTGGTGGGTGGCGCTTGTTGATAACAGCTGTACATTTTATATATAGAGAGATGGGGGTTAGACTCTTCACCCTCAGCAGTCTGATATAGAATATTTAAACTACTGTATATTTATGTTATATCTTTACTTTTAAAAACAATTGGGTGTTTATGTTGACACATTGTTTACATCTTCCAGACAATGTGTGGAAGTAATAAAAAAAGCTAAATTATATTAGTCTATGTAGCCCCAAAATGTAAAATTCAAATCAAGCGATGAACAACAATCATTTGGAATTTGTGAACTGTGTGTTGTACTGTGTACAACTTTGGTTGTCATTTAACAAAATAGTCCTGCTCTGAAATCACCCCAGAGAATTGCAACCAGATGCATTCTGAGATATAAAGGAACATATTACACTGACAGGCTGAAAGAACTGAACCTGAAGACTAGGAAGGACACTAATACAAATATTACAAATATTTAAAGGTATTGCTAAAATTAAACCATGAACCAGAAATGACCAGAGGAAACTATGCGGAAGTGCTTTTTTTAACCAATGGGTCATGGGAGTATGGAACAACCTAACCAGCCATGTGTTTCAACCCAATACCTTGGCTTCCTCAAGAAACAGAAGGATGATATCTTTGGATCAAAAAGGTACAACCTACTAAACAGGTCAGATGGGTGACTGGAAGGCGTCCTCTCATTTGTAACTGTTCTTATGTTTTCATTTTTTTAACCACAGTTCCTAGACAATATTGATGAAGCATCGCATCTTCAAAGCTCAGCGGTCTTGACTGTTGGCTTTAATTTGCTGAAAGTTGTGTTGTCTTGGAAACAGTTGTGTTTTATGAATAATAAAAAAATAAAGAAGGGGGATGCCACTTTGCTTTTTGTGCTGTTGCCCCATCAGTATTTGAACTCCCACTTCTGCTGTAATAATATTTCCCAGCTGGGCCTGTGGTAGTCTGCACTTCTGGCTCCTGCTCTCAGGCAGCGGCAGTGGAAGACCACCAGGACTCCATCTCACTTGGCTTCAAATCACTGCAGCCAGAGTCACGTAGGAAACTGGATTCCATGTGTCGCGCCAGCCACATCCCACGGGTACATCTCAGCCTATCTCATCTGCATTTCTTATGTAACTTCCATTCATAAAAATGGGGAAATGTCACTAAATAGAGAAATCCAGCAAGGCCTAAATTATCTCATTGCAAGCTTCACACAGAAATATATTTAATGTGTGTGTAGAGCATAACAAAATCTTTACTGGAATAAAAGGGAATTTGGGTTGAATAATGAGTTGAATACAATTTTCCTTAGTTTCCTGTCATTTCCCATGTGAATGTGAAACTTGGTCATTTCATTCAAAATTTGAAGCATTAGGCATTTTTAAGTGAGACATTGATTTGAGACTTCTGGGAAAACTGACCCTGGTGTGAGTGTGCCCTGCAATGGACTGGCGTCTCATCCATGGTGTGTCTGTTGTTTTCCGAGACAGTCTCCTACTATCCCCATTCCCTGTATTTGATAAAGTGATTAGAAAATAGAAAATAGATTTTCATTTCAAAATCTCTAACCGGGGCAAAATACCTGAAAGCTTGCTTAGACATTCTTTGAGTTTATTAAATAGCAATCATAAATTAAATTCTGTTCTTCTTCTCCCACTTTTTTTCATTCCCTAGCATCCCATTCCATTCTTGTAGAGTTTCTGTTATGTATACATAAACTCTGTAAGCATTCACAACATTCTTTTTATGTGTACGTGACCGACAGCAAAAGCTACTTAAAGAACCACAGTTTTAGATGAACTTAATGTAGAAATCTAAATCTTGTTTTTAATTACAAATGGCAATCAAGAAAATTTCCATTAAAAAAGAAATGACAGTGTATCTGCTTCAATTATCAATTCAATTCAATGTATTTTTATATAGCGCCTTTCATAAGCAAGGTCACCGCAAGGCGCTTAATTATGTGTTTTGATATCATATTCCATTCATTAAGTATGCTGTCAAAAGATTTTTCTATTCTTGTTACAAAATTGGCATTTAGAATATTTCAGATTATATATTTGCATTCTGTTAACTGGTCCTGAAATAAATTGTAAGAATATACCTTGTTGATACCCTTTAAAAGTTTGAAGAATGCAATCAGATCCCATCTTTGACATCTTACTATATGTAATAGATTAAGTTCCTCCAACCTGTCCTGAAAAGGAATCTTGTTAAACCCTTCTATCATTGTTGTTGCATTGGATTTACCCAAATATTTCCTAATCCCTGTGGTGAAGTGGTCACTAGAACCATCTTTGGCATGTCAGACTAATCTAACTAATGCAATGTTCCAACATCTTTTGGTTTGTATCTTAGACTCTTAGTACTTCTTATACTGTATCTTCTATCCATTGCCTACATTCTATTAAAAATGAATACATTTCATCCTGTAGTCCTGTCAACACTGTACACTTTCAAACACCTTTCCTCCCATGGTGTAATTATATACTATATTTTGCCTATATGCAAAATTTTACATTTACTATCATTGAACTTAATTTGCCATGAACTGTTTATTGTCACGTTCGTAAACCCCTCCTCTTAAGGATGCTCCAGCCCTTCCTAGTTTAGTGTTCATCTCTTGTACCTCCCTCCGGTTCCTGCCCCCCGTCCTATAAAAGCCAGGTGTTCCTGCCTATCCGGGCTCAGCTTTGGAGGATGGACGCCTGGAAGCCCACCTACCCACGAGTCCAGGAGCGACTCGACGACACAGGGTTCCAAAAGCGTCCTGACCTTCTGGGTCCGGGATTGGAGTGTCTGGTCCTGTTACCCCCTTTTTATTCCCCCGACCCTTCGTCGGATCCCGCTCCGGCTTTTAACTCTGTTTGTCTGTGTCTGGATGGATCTCCAGGTTTTGGACATTGGAGCGTTCTTGGATTTGCTACGGACTCCCTTGGACTTGTTTGCCTCGGACACACCCCCCTGAACACCAGCGCACCTTGGACACGGCCTCTGTTTTCCTTCCAGGCCCTTTCCATGCTTTTTTCCCCATGTTTTCCTCAATCCTCCCCAGATTGTGCTGTCTGCATAGGGAAAGAACGCTTTGTGACATATATGCTCATATCTGAATTCTAATCGAGTCTTCCTCATTGATTTAACTGTGTCTTGGTTGTTGCCTATTGTTGTTGTCACAAGCTGTGTTTGTTCAGCAGGTGTTAAGAGTTGACTATTAACGCCTTGATGTATACCATTCATTTTTATAAGGAAGAGCAGCTGTCTTTTTGCACATTATTCAAAAATGTGCTTTCATGCAAGCACTGAATGCATCTATACAGTGCACCCTTAACTCCCACAGCTTTAACGTTTGAAGAATAAGATTGAGATGTTTTTCTGAAATCCAGATCTAAAATATCATAGCACTGTCCATACTGTCTATTACTTCTTTGTAGAAATTTAGATGCTTTGCAAACTAGACAAATGTCACTCGTCAACTGTAAATAGGATTTGTAAGTGGCAGCACATATTTAGTAAAATTCAGCCAGGGGAATAGTTAGAATTATTTAGCCCAGTTTATAAGCTTTCTTGGTGCAATAGCATATCCTATGACCTTCTTGATGACTGCATCTCTGCACATCTCTCCATCTTTCCATCAGTCTTGTGTCTGCCATTGTGAAGCTTATGGAACCTGATCAGGAAGGTAGTGTGTTTACCCTTCCTCTGTGATACTGTGCAGAGCAGGAGATAGATGATGAAAGAAACAATTCACAACTGGGTCGTGAGTTCAAAGCCCATGTGGGATGTTGCTGTTGTACCCTTGGGAAAGACGCTTCACCCAAACTGGTCAATTGGCTTATCTGGTTAGATAAAGGATAGAAAAATAATAATATTAAAGTGTTCTGCATCCAGGATTCCAGCTAGACAGCTACAAGATACAAATTAGTATTTGTCATGCCTCACCTTTCTGCCCACTGTCTATCAATAAAGAGAAGAATAAATAGCAATATCTTAACTTTGACAAGAGTTTGTGTTCATTAACTTTGGTATATAAAAACAAGGAAACAAATAAACTTAAAATAAACAGAACATTTATCAAAGAGATCAAACTCAAGTGTAACAGTAAAATTGACTAACTACAGGGTACATGTGCTTTCAACAGATGCTCACTCTTGCTTCCTGGGCTCTTACTTTGTTTCAATGGTCTCCAATAAACCAAAGCTATTATTTTCACTAGAACATGATTTCAGTTAAATATGAGGTCCCAGTTTTTTTAAATCTTTGCCAAAATATTTGTGGAGTGCAAATGCTGTAGTATTACTTGGCCAAGTTTAATTGCCCACTAAGCAGCAGCTTAAAATTAATTTAAAGAACTTGGTCTTGTGCAGACGAGGTTATATATTCCCAATGATTCCCATGATGCTCAGAGGCAAAGAGACACACGGAAAGAATTAGGCAGTTATTAAAGTTACTTAAGTGTGATTTACTGTATGTGAAAAACAATTCTGTTTATTATGGATATAATGTATCTGAGATTGACATAATAGTTTTTATTGAGAGATAACTCCCCTGTAAAAATTGAAGTGATCCACTTTTCATGGATCTGGGGATGTGCAGTTCCCCAAATTTAACCCAGATTTTAAATGTACTTCTAAAAATGTAGCAGCCTTAGACAAAATAAACTTCGGTATAAGAACAATATTTGATTAATGAAAGTGGAGAAATGTTGGAAAAATTACAGATTAGTATGGGAAGGATTGATCACAAAGAAGTCTAATTAATCTGAAATCTCCAATAAATGGCTCCAATAAATGGGAAGCTTGATTTTCAGATCTGCAGAATGTTTCTTAAATCAAATTATAGGTCACTGAATACAGGAGTGTGGATGGCAGCCATAGAAATTGAATTTTAATAGATCATTATCTCTGGGGTCTATCTGTCATTAAAATACAGCTAAATGTGTTTCATGTGGAAATCAAATCTCTTCCAAATGTATTATGTGCAGTTGTTTTAAAAGTTAAAGATACAAACAAACTGATCTAATTTCACGACATACCAGGGGCATCTTTGTTTATGAGATACTGATAAATTGAAACATGATAAATTAAGGTTAGAATTTTCATTTTCTTTGCAATAAGAATAAGAAGACCCAAGGCTTCTTTGTGGATAGTTTATTAGTTCTTTGTTTACCTGTACTTAATTCATACTTCCAGGAGATGTCAGTTTAGTTTCTGCTATTAACAAGTCAATTAGCAGTCATTTATCAAATATTCAGTATTAAATTTCCAGTTTAGTGAACAGATAATCCCATTAACAAAAAATGACAATTTTGATAGAGGCTATAATTTATTTAACTCTTAAACATCCTTTATTTAACATTGAATATCTAATTTTATTTCAGGTGAATGTGTAAAAACAAAAAATTGATTTGAAAATATTCTATATCACTCTCTCCAAGCGCAAAGATATGGACTGGCTAAAAGCATGGTGACCTGGAAGAGACCAAAGCCTTTGGGCTGTAACAAACTGTAGAAAAACCTAAATGTATTCCTACAGAATTTTACGCCAACTGTAAACCAGTACTCCACTGGACATGATCCAATTGCTGGAAGAGCATGGGACAAGCTGAAGAAACTGGAATCAGAATATAGTTATTTCAAATCAACAGTCCAAAAGATAGTGATTAAACCTACTCAGCAGGTTGAACCTAAAAGCCATCACATACTGAACAGAAATCCAGGTGCCCTGGGAATTAAATATCAATATTAAATATTCAGAGTACTCAGAATTGAATAATCCCAACACTACTGTCAACAGAAACTGTAGTCTGTGCAAATTTTGTGTCCCAAGATGTCTTCAGCATTTACTTTGATTGACCTGAACATCGGTGTGTAATAACGGATATGCAACACCCACAGCAACAAAACAAAAAGGGAGTTAAGAGTACTAATACTTTTTTAGCAAATTGTGTGTCTATTTGTTACTATTATGGCCTTCAAATTATTGGATGCAATCCACAATTTATTTGTAGTGAGGCAGAACTAAGTTCTTAAACATTTTGCATCATGCGTAATTTTAGTTTACTTTACTATCTACTTATTACTTTTAACAATTAATATTAAGGACACTTTATCCATAAAACATATCCGTATCCATAAAAACAGGTTTAAAGAAACATGAAATTAACACACAATTACAAACATGATATCAACTGCATAATTTTGTTCTTCAAGGTAGCAACAGTATTGTAGGAGTCATGTCATGAGATGGTCTGCTTTTTCAGCTCACATTGAAATATGTTTTTTTATCATTGTGATGAGCTCAATCTTCTTCTGGGAAGTACCTTTTTCAAGATGTTACAAAAATATTTAATAAAATATTATGACAAGTCAAATGCTAACATCACCAGACAAACACTGAAGCATACAGTATGTCATTGTAAGCTTGGTTAATGTAACTTGCATCATCAGACATGAGCCAAGTGTTATTTTCAAATTGGATGTGAAGTGCCTCTAAGCATTTCCAGACATTGTCTTGAGCAGTTGAGTAATTAAAATAGGAATAGTAAACTGTAGCCAGATATCAATATTTACTTCTTTCAATTCAGGGTCATGAGCAAGCCGGGGCCTGTCTCGTCAAGCAATGGGCGCAAAGTCGGGGTACACCCTGGACGTGATGCCGGTCCATCACAGGGCACACTCACCATGGCACCAAGGAAACTGGAGCACCCTGACAAAACCCATGTGAACATGGGGTGTACGTACAAGAACCAAACAATTAACACCCCACATCCAGAACTGATCCCGTGGTTCCAGCGCTACGTGGCAGCAATGCTACGATATAAATACTTAAAGGTGTGTCACAAAGGGAATCATATCAATCTCCTGGAATAAAGAAATTTACCATACTGTGCTTAAGGTACATAGGCCAAGTTATTTGAATAATTTTTAATAGTTATTAGTTGTTGTTTTTTTTAATTTTGGCCAACATATTGAAATCAGTGTAGAATAATATTAGATTGCTTTAGCAGTTTTGGGATTTTTTCATTAATTAGACAAGTAGCTCTGAAAAAACTTCTTCCATCTCAAATGCTTTGTGCTCTCTACTCTCCTCCTCCTTCCATTTGTCATTCCAGTTGACCACATTTTGTATTTTCTGAGCTATTCATGGTTCTTAGGCCTAAGGGTACTGTATCTAAGTTTCCTAGGGGATATGAGTTCTTATCTCATGGTTCATATTGTAATGATCACATTTCAGACTTTCTAAACATATTAAGTTTAATACATTATTGCACTTCTTAGAGTATCAGCTTGTAAATTTGAATTGCGTTTTACATTTAATTTTGTGAACCAGCAGGAAATTAAAAACAAATGCTTTTACACTGTGGAAGTTGAGATGTATGATTAGATTTTCATTTATTTTAATGAACCTTACAGAGATCTTGAAATTTTAGTTTAATGTCGTACTGCATTGTAATTTTCATTATTAGCAAACTATGGCAGTTAAAACAATGCTTTGTACAAAACACTCTACATACAGTAATAGTTAAAACTCTCTATAAAGATTTAGAATCCAGAAGCTCTTGCAATATGCAATTTTCTTTCAAGTTTCCCAAAATAGAATACCTCTTGTTTTTTTACAAAGAAAATGTTGATGTTGTAGAACCTAGGCATATCGTAAATACTTTTAGATGTATGTGATTATAGATGTCTTAAAGTTAGAAATATGTATTCACACTCTTTATGCTAAATACTACAGTATGTATTGGCAAAAGCCTGTATGCAGTCATAATAGATATGAGTAGTATAAAACAGAATACAGTTAAACTGTAGTTGTGTAGTATTTACTTACATGCTGCCTACCTCCTGTAAATGTCTAATTGGTTTTCTGTAATATTATTTGCAGAATCTCATGTCTGAAATGCATTCCTTGTTTGTTAAATGATTGCCCTAAGTGGAGATTATATCAGCACAGTGGCTTAATTGTTCTTTTACATGAAACGTTCCATTAAAACTAAGCTGGAGAACAGATGCTTCCTAAATTCTTTGGCTGTATTTGATGAAAACAATATATTTCACAGCTGAATACCTAGTGTAGATCCTTGTTCTATGAATTGTTCCTTACTATTATGATGATGATGAGCAGCAGCAGAAACATTATCTAACATGAAGCTGCGAATCTGAGAATTTACTGTTTGTTCAAATAATTCGTGGTGTTCATTCCATGTTCCTATAACAGATCATTTTGTCTCATCAGCAGCTTGTAATAGAAAGGTAAGATATAAAATTCAGTCAATGTGGGTTTACCTTTGTTAAATTGGCCTATTCTCTGTTCAATGGCAAAAAGACTTAATCACATAGTTTCTTTCCTGTGGGGACTAGTGCCTGCAGAGAAAGAGTCTTAACACACGTTTTTGTGTAGTATCAGAACTGTGAGGAGATTTCTACCTTCTGCGTTTTTAACAATGAATTCCATCAGATCACTGGACGCTGATTTTGGTTAAACGGTAGAAAACATGACTGTGAGGAAAAAAATGCGAAAACTCTGCTGAGTTTTGAGGAGAATGTAAGCGGGCTTATTGAAAAATTTTAATTGTTTCAGATTTGGCTTTACTGAAGGTGCAGGAGGGGCACAAAATGCAGTTACAGTCATGAACACAATTGTCAGGAACACAAAAAGTTTCTAATTATTGAATGAATGCTTTATATATTATTACATCTTCAGATTGTTTCTATATACCAAAGGTCTACCTTTCTGTTATTATAGCAAACATAAACTATATTACAAGAGATCAAAAAACAAACTATGAGGTTCAGTAATGATACTATTGTAAATGATCATTCTTATTGTACCAATACTCATCCTGAAAGCTATGTTTATGTATACATAACTAATAGCTTTATTTATTAACTGTGAAACCCTCATTAAAAATAATGTAAGTCTGCTAATTGAATGGAATGTGTTTTTTTTACTTGTTCACAAATTCATGAAATTAAAAAAAATGATTCTGCACAATAACAGTGCTAAAGATCTTCAAAAGCTGAGAAATTATAATTAGACATTTGTACTCTTTTTAATAACTAATGTTTTGTTACAATAATTATAAAAAGCAATCCATCAATGCAGTGAAATGTGTTTGAAAATATTATACTTTTCACTTACTAGCAAACATACAAGTTTCAGATATTTCATTTTTATTTTATGGGTTTATTATTATATAATATATTATATAATTATATAATAATCTAGACATGCTTCATCTTCAAAGGTTCAGTAGTAAGACAATCTTTCTGACTAGATCAAGTTGACATTTTAATACATTTTACACACAATTTCTCCACTGCATTTTGAGTGCTATGTGATTATTATTAGTGCAAAAAATACTTATTGAGTAACATATCTGTAAATGCAGTACCAAAACAGAAAACAAATTTATATAAAATACCAAAGCAGCAGTTTCTATCTGCAGGGTATGTTAATTGATCTTTTTTTGGACTCCAGGATGCTAAATAAATGTGGCGTTAAGCTTAAAATTAAACAAATTAGTTTTAAGATGGCACATTTTACATTTAGACATCATACTTTCTGTATGCATTGCATTATGGGCTGCTTTAGTGATTAATTCTTTAGATTCCTGCTTAGAATCCTATATGCTCCTGAATACTTAGTCCAAAAAATGCCTTCTAGCAATGTTGAGTATGAGAACATTTATTACTGTCTAACGATACATCAGTGGTCCTCAGCATTGCGTTCTGCCACAGAGAGTTACAGAGAGAAGAACTTTGTAGTAGGTTGATTCAAATTTCAAAGTTCTCTGTTGAAACTGGGCTGGCACATTCCTTTTTGTTCTTAAAGTTATTCCATCGGGTGGCTTTGTGCAGTTGTTGTAAGACAAACGTACAGGGTTATCAAATCTTCTTGATAGTGTATTTGTGCAGGTAATATTTTAAGCACACATAATTATCACTTTTATGTTATTAATTTCTCCTCATTCATCTTCTCAAAATGTGATTTTTTTTAATACATGAGAAAATGTCATAAACGGATGGTTTTTTTAAAAAGCATTCATTGTGTAGGTACAAACACTCTAAGGAAAACAATGGATTTTAAAATTGTCTGGAGCTAAATTTGGAAGCAATTACTGCAGTGGCAGCCGTGGTTGTTTTGAATTAAGAGTTTCAGTTATGATCAAGCAGGAACAACACGGGCCACTTGCAAAATATACTTTAACTAATGTAGTCCAGGGTTTTACTGCTTATAGATTCAAGCTGATGTGAGATAAACATGTAAGGAACCGAGTCCCAAGTATTTTCTGTGTGTATCTGAAATGCTCCTGTGTAACAAATGCTGTTTGTTTCTGGATAATTTAAGAAAACTGCAGCCATTTTCAGGGAGCTAAGGAAGATATTGACTCATTTTCTGGGGAAGCTGAAATTGACTTATTTACTGCACGCTTACACTGAAGACAGAATTCTTCCACATATTGCCAAGTGCGTTGTGCATTGTTAGAAACCATCTTCAGACATTTCTTCCAGTCCACATCTACCAACCTAAGCTTGTGGAAGAATGAATAATTGGGAATACATCTAAATTTCAGAAATAATCACATAGAACTGTTAACTACATACTAATTTGACATGCACCAAGCTATTAGATATTTATTTTGATTAAAAGATGCACTTTAACTTCCTGGTATCTCATGTGAAGTTCACAGTTACGTAAAAAATACCTTATTTTTTGCTTGTATGCATTCCTTTCTCTGATGTGTAGCAGTGTGAAGATCTCAAAGCAGATAGATGTTAAACAGGCTCCTTCTACACCTGAAACAAGAGGCCTCTCTCTTTTATTGTACTGTAGTTCTCAGCAAACAAACCTATTGAAAAAGTCCAAACCCTCTGGAATAATATTACATCCTGGATTTTATTCAATTCCATATGACAAAAAAATAGTAACCTAAGACTAAGACATCCATTTCAATCAGTAGATGTGTCAAGCCAACAAGGTATACTAATAAAAAATATTTTATCTAGGTATCAATTCCCAGCTGGTCCGAGGTGGCTGTCCAGCCCTCCATGGTATCACAGTATAAAAATAGTGTCTCTCTTCACCATGCAGAGAGGAAAAGCCAAGTCCCCGAATACAAAATGGGTTCAGTCTTTACTGCACCTCCAGCAACCATCCTATTTACAGTACTTTTACAGCTCTTTTAACTTAATATTCCAGAGGAGCAGAAATAACACTACATGGTACCAAATACTAATAGAATCAACAAAAATAAAAGCACGAGGGAAAAAAATGACAGATAAATAAAAAGAAACAACATTCATCTGCTGAACACACAGCAACATTGAGCCACCTTGATTAGTTTCCTTCTTAAGTTAGCAATCCTTCCCACACCTGGTGCTGATAAAAAAAGTAGAAGTACACAGGGATGACATGTAGCATCGCTGACAAGTCTGTTTCAAGTTGTTCTCTCCCAGTAAGAATATACAGCTGTTAAAAGTCTCCAACAGTTTTGTTCTCTTTTTATATATACTTTTTTAATTAAATTACACGATGGCTGAAGGGAGTTATCTCCTTACAATAAGAAGGTGGGATTTGTAAGAATGATTGTCCAGGACCAGTTCACTTTTTCTTTCAATGCCCACGGGGGAAAAGGGGGTCTTTCCTGTTTTCTTCATTTTTTCAAAAGGACAAGGGGGGTACAACTGCTCGGTAATGTTGCACAACATAATGATTCACTGGAACAGTTTGTGTTACACAGGAGGTTTTCACAATCTTCAAATCCCACCATGCCTTAATGCAAAAACAAATGAGGTAGTACACAAAACACACACTGTTAGTTCAAGTTTTACATATGCCCCACCCTCCCTAGCATCATAGCTCTGAGTGAAAACTGTCAATATGAGCGTGATTACTTTTTTTAATACAAGAACCACACTCAAGGTGATGTCCTGATGATCAAAGAGCACTGTGCTTTGCAGCAATCCGGGGTTAAAAAGCAGCAATGAGCAGAGGGTGATTTTTTAAAAAAAATTTAATTAATCCATATAATAACCATTGTTTTTCTGTGCATTTCCATCACAAGCAGCACCCACGTAATTGAAAAAAACATCCCTTTTTATGTCTAGCCTGCACAACACCCTCCTCCTAGACAGAAAGAGACAAATTTACAACAGACGTCAAACGTTGTTTGCAGAGGACAAAAAACGTCTTCTGATGAGGTGCGCGGTTGTCACGTTGTAACTGACAAGAAAGTCTGTTCATGAAGGATCGACTGACTCGATGAAACTGAATTTTGTTACAAAAGCACAAACTATGAAGTGATTAAAATAATGTTTGAGAGTTAAGGATAAACACAAATTGCAGACAAACCTTTTCTATTAAAAAGTGCAGACGAAACAGTTGGACTTTTAGGTTAAACTCTATATTTAATAAAAATACGCATACATTATACGCTTCTTTAAGATTTGTCTGTAATTTTTTTATTCTTCTTTAAGACAACAGTTGAACTCCAAAAAGGTTGTCTAGGAATAGTACAACTTTCAAAATAGCAGCTAAAGGTTTTTGAACTTCTATTACATGTACCATAAATGGCACACAATTCTCATGCTAGACTTCCAAACAAAACTTAACAATGATTTTGTTTTGTTAAGCTAAAATGACATTGTTTTTGCCTTTATTGAAAAAAAAAATCTATTTGTAGTCTGCAGTATAGAAAAAGGATCAATAAAACCATTGGGGTTATTAAATATAACTTCATTTACCCGCATTTCTTTCAATTTTATAAATACTAAAGACACTGGACATTTATATAAGACAATATTGGGGCACCTAAATGTAAAGATTAAAATATGTCAAACATTGTTCAAGTTTCTACTTCATGTGAAGAAAAAAATATTAGACAAGCACTAAAACAATGCAGTTTAATCTTACAAACTCAAGGCCCTTTGTTGTAGAGCACACAGTCACTGCAAAGTCACTAGATCATGGCTAGTCTCTTCGAATGCACACAAAGAACAAACTGGTGCATGTCTGTGTAACAGAATATATATGAGAGTTTCTCCTCTCCATTGTGAAAATCTTTAAGCATTTTAAATTTTTGTCCCCCTCGAAAAGTGTCAAACATACTGGTAGAAACCAAAGTTAAGTACCATGCAAATTTTGCAAGACAACTGAATCTCAAACAAGAAACAAAGTTTTCTTGGTGTGAGCGACATAGCAAGGAAACAAAAGCAAGGTAAGGTCGACCAGTTCTCTAACAAATACCAAACACTATAGTTCCCCCAAAAAAGGAATCTGTACATAATATAGTACATAAAGGTAAAGTTCGAACTGATCACTCAGTTCCTTTTGCATTCAAGGCAAGTCTTTCAATTGATACCAATCTCTTTGTTATCTTCAATAAACCTAGAAAAGGGGCGATTCGCTCCAACATCCATGCTTGTCTTCTCCAGACCAGTCATGGGGGGGCTGCTGCCAGCATGGGCCCTGTCCATTCCACCTGACAAGTTGTTTAACGATGGAATACCACTTCCTCCCAAACTGACTGGTAGCTGGGGGATCCCTCCATTTTGTATGACCGAGATTTCATTGTTCTTCATGGCCAGCCCGTTAGTGATAGCTGCGGCGTACTGGTTCCAGAAACTGGGGTCGACGTTCATGGCCCGGGCGGCCAGATCCTTCTGAAACATCTCGGTGAACTTCATGGCATCGCCCCCAAGCAAGGCCATGGGGTTCTCCACGGACAGCCTGCGCCCCCGTCTGGCTGGAGCGTTGTTCCACATGTGGGTCCCCATGTGAACCTGGGACAGGAAAAAGAGAAGAACGGTGTTTATTGGACAGAAGATCAGGATGATCAAATTCTAATCTCTCTCTTTTGCTCTCATGAAGGCATAAAGGCTTACTGGGCTGCACCCGTTTCTCTACCCCCAACTGGTCTGCCGCGCAATTTTCTTCCTTGTTAGTGAGGGGGTATGGTTGGAAATTAGCACTATTATTTCCTCCTGGCATGTTAACACCAAAGTATTAAGGATACAATTGTTTTAGATTCGCCGGTTTGTTTTGTTATTATTAGAATTTGATCAAACAAGTGAAGAGAAGGATAAGTTCACAGCTCGACAATGACCTCACTTATTGAAATTAACCTGAAAAATTTTTGACACACACATGGCAGGAAGAAAATTGCCAGCTCCTAAAAGGACATTAAAAAACAACAGAAGCGTTTTTAGCTTTCAGATGGCCTCATCTTTACTTTCCTGAGAATCAAGACTGCAGTTTAGTTAGTCCTCCCTATGGAGAGGGCTCTCATACTAGAAGTTCCTGATAAAAATGTAATATTTATGTTTTAACTCTATATATGGGAGGAGTTAATTGAAATGTATTCATACTAAGTACTACTGAGAAACTGTTTGTGCCTTATTGGTTGAGTTTGGCAGCTTGATCTTATTCACCACATAATAATAATAATAATAATAATAATAATAATAATAATAATAATAATAATAATAATAATAATAATAAATTAGTATAATTCCTGTCATATAAAATTATCAGTAGACGTTTTGGTATCACAAGTGCAGATTTTTAGATTTCTGAAGCAAAATAATTTCCAGGGCCTCAATTGTACCACATTTGTACGGACATTTTAAAACATCAAATCAAATCAAATGATGAACAACTTAAAATATATTTTTATGTTAATAGAAAAATAATGTGTTTTACAATCATTAAACTAACATGATAGAATTTTGCTCCATTTTGTTGTGTAATGGAAAAAGGTAATGATAAAGATACATGTAAAATACAAAATAAATTGGAGGTCATAATTTTTTTTTTTAATAAACCTATTATAGGAGTATATTGTTTTAATATAGAGCATCATAATTTAGGTAATAACACTGCCTGAACCTTAAAACAATGAATACCCAATATCAATTATGTTTTATTTTGTACTTAAATACATTTTATTAAAATGTATACTTCTTAGATTTTTATACTTTGCCACTATCATCTGAAGATTCAACATCTTAGTGCACAAACTCAGCACATAAACATTTTGATTTTCACAAGAAACATTATGAGTGGTTGTGTTAGCAAAACTTTAGTATATAAAATGTATTTATAAATAGTAATAACAAAGTAATCCCAATATAAGTGTTCAAGTATAATAGATTAAATAGATAAGTGTAGATTATTTTAACTCTCACTCAAAGGCATCTACATGAGATTATTTTTCTTATTGGCTATTTAACCTTAACTCTTTAAAAATTTGAAATCACCTTCGATTTCAACCATACTATTAAAAACATAAACAGATGTGTTTTAAGATCCTGTACCAGACTGAACCAATTTGTAAAAATGATTCAAATTTGAAATATGAAATATTTACCATAATAAAGTTAATAAATTCTGACACTTCCAATACATATGCATACTGTGATTATTTTGACAATTAAATGGCTTGAAAGTCTTAATCTCATTATGTCTATCTTTTCAAAGACAAAGAAAAACTTTTTTGATATTGTTTGTTTTACACACATTGTAGTTATCTTCAAAACTGAGAACAGCAAAACACTGTCAGGTAATTTTTTAAACAGGTCCATTGTTACCACTGAAAGTACATTTTAAAAGAATAAACAGTTACTGGTATGATATATGCTCTTAAAGGAAGTATACAGTTTAATATGGTCATAGAATTGTGTTTTTGCTTTATGTGAATTGGCCATTCTACAGTTTTTAGAATTTGGATGTTTTTCCTTTGATTTTCTTCTAAAAATCTTTGCCTCCCCCCACCCCAAAAAAAATGAAAATACCATGTATCTTTATGGAAATTCAGTAAATTAAATGTAGTAAAAATTAAAAGCTATAATTTATCAGATTATGCAAAATAAACCAGTCACTAGCATTAACAAAAAACACACAGACGTATTTACAGTTTAAGAGCTTTTAGCAAAACTAATGTGATATACCTAAACCCAGAAAACTACATTGCTGCTTTTCACAATCATAGATTTTACAAAAGAGATTCATTTGCAGAATTTGCTAAGCAGTAATTCGAATATCCTATCCTTCCATAGCAACCAAAGAAATGCAGATGAGACAAAATTGAAGGAACTGATTCTTGGCAAAATTCACTCCAGCTGTAATCCCATCTCTTCGATAGCACCATTTTAAAGTCTCACCTTGATAAGTAAAAATATGGCATCATCTACAATATTGAACATCCCAAGAATTGCATTTACTTTACATCAGACTAAACAGTGCAGCAATGAGAACTACACTTCACAAAACAAGAAACAAGTACCTTAAAATGAATATTTTAAATAAGGACTGTAACATTTATGTATATAGGTTAGAATTTTAAAAGAAGCACAAAATCTAGATGAAATTCAGCAGATGGTGAAAATCCTTAATTATTTTGTACATACCTATACAAGCACAATGGATCAGTTTATGGAAGCAGAATGGATTTCTGTTCAATGTCTTGAAAAGCCTCAAATATCTATATTTCATTTTTCAGGTTATGCAGAACATTGAGCTTTTACAGGTAAATATCCTTAGATTAAAACAGAAAATTGTTCTCTTTTTTCGTTCACTTATATATACTTTATATCACAGTTTACATGATGTTTGTAAATTGTATGAATGTAGCTATTTTATTTAATCTAACGGATTTGGTCATTCTGTAGTACTTCTTGTTGATAATATTTCACCTCTTGTAACAGTGGCCTGTTAGTACAATTTACTTGAAATTCACTAGGAAGTACACCCAAGAATTAAATTAATAAATTGATTTATTATGGAGTTTTTAGCAAAACTTTAGTTTAATCTGCTTGGCTGAGGGCTAACTTCCTGGCCATAAGACGAGGAGTCTAGGACCCCCATGCAGAGTGAGGAGTAACGAAGGGGCAGCTGCAGAAGTGGAAATGGGGTGGAGGTGAGATGCAAAAAGACGTATGTGAGGGAGAGAAGGGGATGACGTACAGTATTTATAGTTTTTGAAGAGGAAATGATGTAAGGAGTGATTTCAAATTATAGACTGCCAAGTCTAATTGAACTTGCCTGTTGTCTTCCTTCCCGAACATTCGTTACAAACTCCATTAAATCTAAATAAGAATCTGTTCCTGAACCCAACTTGTGTTCACTAGTTTCCTTAACAGTAAAACCAGTCTCAAAATTCAGTCATAATATTGTAGAAAAACAATAGTGTAAAAGATCAGAATGCTTCCACTCTGAATTGAATCATAAAAGTATACCCAAGAAAACCTGTGCTAAGGTTACTTGTTGGTGTGTTTTCATTTAAATATCATTTTTTTCTTAGTTACATTTGACCTGAAAGCTTTAATTCTACAGTTAATTATATTGTAAAATTATACTTCTTAAATATCTTCAATACTATACCAGTCTTAAAGCTGCAAGTTAAAAACACAACAATGCCATTTTAATTTGGAGGTTGTGCTTGGCTAGAAAAGGGTTTGTAAATTTGCTGTTATTAGAAAATGCTCCTGTCATCACATAAAGAACTTCTCTCCCAGTTAAGGAACGTTTAAGAATTTGCCTTTCATTCATAGGCACACAGGCAGTAAATTCCAGACTACAATGCCTCTTTTAAACAAAATACACATCGATCCAGTTCTAATTTATGACCAAGAGATTATTAATTCTTTGAAAGAACAGCTTCATACCTTGAGATTTCCTTTAGTGGTAAAAGCTCTACCACAGATTGTGCAACCAAAGGGTTTTTCACCCGTGTGGGTACGCTCATGGATCTGCAGGGCGCTGGCTGAGGAGAAGTTCTTCCCGCAGGAGTGGCAGTTGTGCTGCTTGGGGGTCCGGCGTGGGGGAGGCGGTGCCAGCATGGGGTTGATCCCAGGACTCATCGCCGTCTGAGGCGCTGCAGGGACCTGGATACCAACCGGAAGGTGTGGGCCCTCACTTATGGAGATCGGCTTGCTGTGCCCGTTCACTTCAATTTTGATCATGCTGGGCGCTGTGCTGGTAACCAGGCTAGGGGTACTTTGGCTTGGACCTAGAGTAGAGTTGGTTCAAATATCTCAGAAGGTAGTTCTTTCAATTTGTGTGTCATTAAGTGTTGCTTTAAATTACCCACAGTGCAACACCCCCGCTTGTAGACCGTGCAAACAGCAGGGCACACTTTAGTATGGCTGCGGTAGTGAATCTCCAATGCACTCTTACAGGTAAAAGGTTTGCCACAGATATTACAAACAGTGCTTTTAAACTTACCGCGTTCTCTGCTCAGGAACAGCATGCTAAATGGAGTCTCCTCTTTGATGATGGGCCTGCCAGGTTGGGTGGCGGTCAGATCCAATGCCCCTCCATTCTCAGGTGCGGGTGATGGAGTATCTGATTTTTCCGACTTCACCGTTGCTACTACCTCATGCAGCTCTTCTGGATTGTTGATGCCTGGGGACTTGGAGCGATGGCTTTCTGTGTTGCTGTGAGCAGGGGACAGGGCTTGCATGGAGTTGGATGATTCAGACATTGCTGGGCTCCCTGCACTCTGGCTCTCGAGGTCTCCTATAGCTGATGAAGAGTCATTAGTCAGGTGATCGCTCTCTGCGCACCCATTCTCAACCGGCTTCAGTCCAAAGGAATGGTGCATGCTTAAGGAGGAGTCAATCATTTTCATTTGGTTTTCCAGTGCGGCGATGCTGGAAATCACAGATGGAGGTGAGTTAGGGGACAAGCCAGAGTAAGAGATCAATGGTTTGGAAGGGTCAATCTCTCCTTCCTTGAGTTCTCCTTCTTCTTCCATGGAGTTTTCATCCATAAGATCATCATCATAGCTGCTCATGGCATCAATGCTCTTTTCGTCAAACGAGAGGTCAGTGTCCATGCTGTCCTGGAAGCCCTCGGGCAAAGGTGTGTTTGGGATCTGCCCCCCCATGTGCATACGGATGTGCTGCTGCAGGACAACAGCGTTGGTGAATTTCTTCTGGCAGATGGGACACGAGTGCTGCACCCGAAGAGGAGGCTTGGCTCTGTGGACTCCAAAGTGTGTCTTCAGGTTGCCTTTTGTGGTGAATGCCCTGCCACAGATCTTGCATTTGAAGGGCCTCTCTCCTGTGTGTATACGGTAGTGCATCTTCAAAGCACTCTGACAGCTGAGCACTCGGTGACAAATGACACACTGGTTGGGGTCCGTCATTTTTTTGTCAATATTCTCCACCAGTTGCTGCAGCTTAGAAGTCTCTGAAGTTTGCATAGAGTCTAGCAGGCCGCCAAATGGAAACTTTGCTTTGAACTGATCTGAAATCATTGGAAGTAAGGGGTTGGAGACAGTGGAGGTGGGTGTGCCAGGCTCCATGACCAGTGCTGTGGTAGCAGCGGTTGTAGTAGTGATGGAAGCTGAAGAGATGGATTGACTCACAGTGGTGGAGCTGTCACCTGGTCTTATAGAACAGTTTGGGGGCAGGTGAATCCCCTCTGGTTTCAAGACAGGTGGTGCGTCACTGCCAATGTTGGGCTGGGGAGACTCTGAAGACACTGGAACACTGGCTTCGCTATTGTTAAGATTGGGAGATAAAGATGCACATTCACTGGAAGCAGGAGAGGGCCTTTGTGGTGACCTGCTTAAGGGAGTAATACTTGGAGAATCACTGTAAGTGCCCATACTAGGGAGTGTAGGGGGAAGCTGGAGCCCAACAGAAGTGGACACTGTCGGTAACACAGGCTTGCTGTCGAGCCACGTTGTCACTGGCTTTTCAGGAGGAAGAGACATCCCATAAGGGATGCCCGAGCTTGTGGGTACATTATCGAGGTATTCTGGGACTGGATAAGGGTTCATTTGGATGTGGGGGTACTTTTCCTTATGCCTCTGGAAGTGAACCTTCAAATTTCCTTTTGTTGAAAAGCGGTTTCCACAGATGTTACATTTGAAGGGCCTCTCTCCAGTATGAGAGCGTAGATGAATCTGCAGAGCACTGTCACTCCCAAAGACTTTAGCGCAGAACCTGCACTTATGCTTAAAAAAAGGGTCTTCTGAGCTGGGCTTTGTGTCAAACACTGACACGTTGGGCGGCTTCCCCTTGCGGTGCTTCATTAGGGCAGAGAGCGGATCCAGGGCATTTGCGGTTGCTGCAATGCTTACGAGGGGGTTGGGAAAGATGACACTACTTGAAGAGCTTTGAGGTAGTAGTGGCAGGTTTGAAGACGGACTAAGGAGGCTTGTGTGTCCTACTGATGTAGAGGCTGAAGTGTTTTGCGGCTGGGTGCAGCTGTTACTCGTGTTAGCAATAGTGCAGTGAGGCATTAAAGATGACACCACATTGCAGCTTGATGTGGGAAGGCTGGACTCAGCTGGGACAGGAGCTGTGCTGGGTATTCCTGGATTGGCTGGCCCACAGACAGGCTGTGAAACGTGTTGTTGAGGTCCCTCCAATGTAGATGGCAGCGAGCTCGAGGCTTGTCCATTTACGGCAGAAGGTACCGCGGCTGGTAGCTGATGAACCTGCGGTGCAATGAATCCCTGGAGCTGGAGCTGGTTGGTGGCTGCACCCGAAGGTGGGCCCTGGGAAGCTGCAGCTGGGTTCAGAGCTGGCTGCATGGGTTGTCGATTCATCATGGCCACCTGACTGCGGATCTGCTCGATCAGCTGCAGCTGGTGAATCTGCTGCTGCTGAAGGGCCATCAGCTGGTCCAGGATCATTGGGATAGCCATAGTGGTCATTCCAGGGCTGGTGCCAGTTCGGGAGTTTTGCGAGAACTGTGCCACTGCTACCCTCGTGCTGTGTAAAGTCTCTAAAGTTACGTTAGTGTTTGGCATGTTATAGTTTGTCACGGAAGATTGATTGGGGATCTGAGGTAGAGAAACGGTGGGATCTGATGCAGCTGGCTCGGGTTCAACTGCTTTATCGGGAGATTGTTCTACCTCCATGGGCTCGTCCTCCTTCTCCGTGCCTGTCTTTGCTACCTCTGAGCTCTCATTGCCTTCTATCGGCACGCTGCTCTCCT
Organism: Lepisosteus oculatus; assembly: GCF_040954835.1. Lineage (NCBI taxonomy): Eukaryota > Metazoa > Chordata > Actinopteri > Semionotiformes > Lepisosteidae > Lepisosteus > Lepisosteus oculatus. Next base: position 18,028,052 of record NC_090705.1, read on the forward strand.
CAGCGTCCTCACTTTCAGCTGGGTCACTGGGGCAGCTGGGGGCTGGTGAAGGTTCGGTGGGGTATTCTTGGGTATCAGGTGCTGTTTCGTCCTCATTCACGATAAGCACCAGAGGGTTCTTGGTGCAGTTCTTCTGGTGCTCCAGGAAGTCTGTCCACTTGAAAAATTCAGCGCAGCACTTTTCACAGACGTGAGTCTCTTCGCTGCCACTTCGGCTTTCATTCCCGCTGTCAGCATCATCCACTCCTTCTCCTGGAGCTACAGGAAAATCAAGAGGAATGTCATCAGACAATGAATGAAATCCACACACACAATGTCCCCTCTGATTTATACTCTGAAGTTGTTTTGGCACATCACTAAAATCAATATTTTTTTAACTCTGTACAAATTGCCCTATTTCAAGAATTCTCAGGACCTAGTTTGTGTATGCTATCATTCTCCCCATACCAAGCTAATAATTTTCTTTGCACAATCCATCAAATTATGAGGGCCTACCAATTGTGGATACTGCTTCTTAATGAAATTCCATAGAAGCTATTGATTTCCAATATTTTCATACAATTCACAGCTGCCTTGTCTGTTGGGTACAAATCAAGTCTTTGATGGACTCATTAGGATTCCCCTTCACTATCAAGTTTCCTCATTTCCACTAGAATTTGAAATGCCTTTGCCAGTTCACTTAACATTGCTAAACTATATGTAACCCTGTGTGTCTTAAACCAATGCTTGATTAGATAAACTTGCCATTGGTAACTTAATTCAGTTTGAGAACTTGACGGTATGATTGTCCTTCAGAAAATGCGTAGACAGGGTTTGCATAAGGTTTTCTGTTTATTGTGTTGGCCTCTATTTTAAACAGAAGTGATCTAGCATCACTATTTATTTAAAGAAAGTTCTAGAATACAGTTATGTAATTGAATAATACAGAACTTACAAAAAATTAAATAATCTGTTTATAAATACAATTTGCATAATAGACCATTTTATAAGGCAAGCAAGATGTCAGTCTTTAGGTAGATCCTGCTTTTAACTTAACATTCAGTATAAAAATACAGTTATTTTAATTTCTTCTTCCTCATCACTTAGGTTTTCTCTTTAAACCAGTAGCATTCAGTTAGACTTATTTTATACCTATTTTCTTCTTTTTTTCTTTCAAAAAGGACTCAACAAATTACATGCTAGTGCCATAGCAGAAAACCCACTAATTGGTTACACATGTTTAATTACTGTTGTAGGCAGTCACTTCCTCTGACTAGTGTTACCATCATGTGCCAAATAACAAGCATGTTTAATGAACAGAATTCTAATTCACACCTGATCAAATATGCAGCTGCAAAGGAATGAGACAACCAGCTACAGTAACATTTACTTTTCATAAATTCTTATAAATGTGAGGCAGGATGGAATGATTCAGTAATTATTCCACAGCTCATGCCTGCTACTTTGAACATGGCAAGCTACATCACTGAGTTATTTCAACTGTTATGTGATACCAAAGATGAGTAGCATCAACCCATTTAGTCACACTGACAAGAAAACTTCTGCTTAGGCAACTGAGGTCAATATAGATTTACAGGTTGAGAGAAAGATGTACAGATAGATACAGGCAGACAGATAGCCCGGACAAATTAAATTGTATAATACATGGAAGGGATTGATATCTTGTCAACTTAATAGCTTCAGTAAAAGAAAAAGTATACTTATATTCTACATACAGTACATACAACTACCAATATGAATGATAATACAGATTACAATCATAAGCGTATTGAGACAGAAATGTTGAGAAAGCTACCTTCGATAGTATCATTAATGAGTTTTTTCTGTAAACTACCAGTATCTTTACAGTCTTGAAAAATGTTTTGCTAGTTCTAAAACTGTTATGGGTAAAACTCTTCCCCTATTCGCATCCTTTAAGAACTACTTCTTTTCATAATGATGAATGATGACATTTCACTTAAGCTATTTAGTAATATAAAAATGAAAAATATCTATTAAGAAACATGTAGGGGTTAATTCCACACTGAAAAATGGGGGGGGGGATCAACTGTGAAGCCTTTTCAGGTGCATATATATGTCTGTGAAAGACCTGCATAAACATATTTTAACAATATTTGAAAGAAAACAATGTAAAATATACAATGAATATAGAAAAAGGTAAGCATTGCGTTCCCAATTAGAATATATCATGTAAAAAAATCATCTATATGAAAATTAACAATATGACAGTACATATTAGAAATCTGCAACTTGAACAAAAAAACAAACTGTTTTACAAAGAACAGCATTTTCTTTCCAGAGGCAAGATTTGGAAGAAAATAAAATCCCTTCTGTTTTTTTTTCTTGGCCCACTAATGTCATCTCCTTACAGAGTTTCTGCACAGTGTGTGGGCTTTGTAATTCTTCTACATTAAAGATGGGGATAACAGCTCAAAGGAAAAGTTCGGCCTATTCTTGTTGCTCCATTGTCATTTGCAGATAAGGCTAGAAGACACATTTCATTGCTGTGGCTCAGTCTTCTTAAATGATTCATTAGTACTGGAATTCATCAGCCCTGTTGTAATTTCTCGCCAAAGGGTCATGTCTGCCACCAGGGTCCAGTTTCTTTAACACAATTAATAATCAGCAAAAGGATTTGGAAGAACCAAGCTAATTTCAGCCGCTTCCCTCTCAAACACCGTGGGCAAAATTCAGCCCAGTATCTAAAATTTTATTATTTTGCTGTGTAATATGAAAGTAAGTGGATTAAAGAGAGAAAGAAAACAGAATCGTGTAAAAGAAGACATCAGCCTGGTAAAAACAAAACAATTGCTCAAATCCTAAACTTGTCTTGTGCTTTCACACTTTACATCCAATTATCCCAGAACAGATTGCTTTGCTTTCCTGCTGAATCCACAGCTTCACATGTAATTTATATTTCTAGAACATTCACAGCAAACAAAGCCAAACAGCGTATTGAAAATAGCACAACACCCGCGCATAAACACAATCTCCTTAAGTGATCAACAGACAGAACTGCAAATTTACATAATTGAGGGTTGAAAGGTCAGGGAAAATTAGTAGGAATGGTTAGGGGTAGATTAATTATTAACGCACACATTTCTTTCCGGCATATTTTTTTTTCTTTGCGTGACTGTGTCAAAACAGTAGAAGTCATGCTGGGGTGCTTGAGTTTCTGTGGTGTCATTACACAACATAATAATCCTCCCCGCAAAATCCCTGATCTTCTGTCACCATATCTGTGGAATAAAAATGACTGAAGACTTTCCAAAATTGTCTTTAAAAATTATTTTAGAATAAATACATTCTGAAAAATGTATTAATGTGGGTAATGTGGTTGTCTTAAAATACATAGCAGTGACACAATTTATATTTGTTGTGATTAAAAGTAATATATCTTTCATATCTCTATAATATACTATTATAATCCACATATGTATCCTATCTAGAGGCTGTACTGTGAAATTACCTTTTACTGAGAAAATAGATAGATTTTATTTGTAGGTTCCTTTGCCTCTTTTCAGGAGGTTCCCTATTTTCATGAGAGAGCCACAAGATTCTGTTATTTTCTGTGATTAGCCTTGCTAGGTTTTTGAATCTCTAAGTTAAGCAAAACTAAAAATGAAAGTTGTGTTGATTGCAAAGTCTCATAAAATATTGCAATATTCTGAAAATAAATGCTGCTAGCAAACTGAAATGACAAAAGTTTGAAAAATATTGTTTTTCATTTTGAAAGTGCAGGTAACGTATTAATGCATTTTAAAAGCATGTCTTACTATTCATATAAATACAAATTATCACACAATCTTTTTATTATTATTTAGATTAATTTATTATATCTAATATTATAATTCCCAATGTTTAAAAACAAATTATATTCATAAGTAAAGAGGATTAACACACAGGTGTCTTATCAGCAACAAAAAATGATATTTTAAACATGTAATTTTATTATTACTGATCATCTCTTTGTTCAGATTGTTCTCTTTTTAAAATATATATATATATTCATCCTTAGAAGGTTACCACCAAATCTCAGTTTCCTTTTACAAAAACTATGGTTTCACCAGTACTTTTTCTCCGGTTTAGATTTTAAAACATTTCACTGAAAGATAAAGAAAGGAAAATATTTTTTTTTCAAAAGAGATTCACACAATATAGATCTTGCATTCCGATTATAAATGGCTTGGTCTATGGTGACGAAAATCCACAGACAAAAAGCTGTCAATAAAATAGTTCTTAATAAATTGAAAGAAAAAAAAGCGCTTTCTTTTAATGGGGTATTTTACTTTCTCAGGAGATTATAGAGGGAGTGAGGTACAAAGGTTGGGTTAACTGGAGCAGCAAGGGCACTTTTTACAAAGCGATTTGCAAGCCGAATTAGAGCATTTTTTTCTCATTATCAGTGTAATGTCGTTGTGTTATTTTCTACATCACCGTTTGTCATAAAAGGCTCACCAAATGCACATAAAAATAAAGACTATAGCAGTTTTATCCATATTGCCAAAGTATAGTGTTGTTTTTCCCTTCAATTATTACTTATGCTTATTGTTTAAACTAAAGAATAATAAACAGTTTCTTTCAAATTTTATTTTGCAACCATTGCATAATGCAGCAATTCTTGAGCATTGTTAAGGATCTTCAGTGATTAATATAAATTATGAGAAAAGTATAATTCAAAAACCTGTGTGTGTTCTTTTTTTAAAACTAAATGGATTGTTATTATACATCTTCAGAACAAAATGAAGCAGCTTGTTGATGGGGTATCTAAACACAGATATAAAACTTATAAAATGTAAAGGAATAACAAAAAACATTATCCACCATCTGTGAAAAAACAACGTTCACAAGTCTTATACAAGTCTAAAATATCAACATAATACACTGAACTGAAGTATCCTTGCAGAATTTCTGAATACAGATTAGCAAAACAATAAGAACCCAAAAACTCTGGTTTTCAAATTAATTTACAAATAAACAACTGCTTCTCAATTTGGTTTTAAAGTTCCTTGATTTGTGAAATTACAGACAGAAAAAATAAACAAAAAATATTTTTTCTTTAAATATAAACTTCCCTTGGTTTTTACATTTTAACCTTTGAAAATTATTTTTCTAGTGTGAAAAAACTGTTTTATAGATTCTTTTAAAATTCTCTTTGAACAAAAATAAAAATACTATAGAAGAGAGAATTTCAAGACTTTGTTGTGCTCAACAGGACGAGCGCTTTGATGTCATAAGTCCTCCTAATTTAAACACCACTGTTTTGTCTTATAAAATCACTGTCCTGTGGCATCACGTGCTTATGTGATTTCCTTGGTTACGTGCCCCAAGATAACAGACCAGAGGCTTTTCAGAAGTGCTATAAATTAGGCAAGGTGATTGGCAACACCCCCCTTCAAATTCGTTCTTTTAAGTATTTGAGAAAAGCACTGAATCCTTTAAAAAAAAAACAGAAGGAAAAAAATGAATCGACAGGGACCAAACCCAAGCTGTGAGACAGAAGGAGGCAAATAAGGGAGCCTGCTGAGTTTAACAATGTAGAGAAATTCCTGTTTGAATGACACTTTTTTTCCACTGCTTCCCTGTTTGCGAAGTCTGCCAGTTAAGAGGATGAACAGAGGAGGGCACTCTTGATATACTGACAATATCCTTGTCTCAGCACGCTTATTATGATGTATGTGGTGGTCCAGATCTCAGCGTTTGTTTCGTAGCTAACACCTGTGGTAGAGTCACCAAGAGAGCTCTATTTCACAGCCATGGCCTTTTTAATGGGTACAGTATAACTCTCTTTGGTCACACACAGTGCTGCCTTTGTGCTTGTATGCAGATGCCAAGCAGCTAAAGCATTAACGATTTGTTTATGTATGCTTATGATACAGTATTCCATAATGAAACTTTTGTTTTGGGGCTTGCATTACATCATGTTGATTAGTGTTCTCAATTGGGCCTCGTATTTATGAGCGCTTTAAGGCTCTGGGTTGTAATTAAAAGAGCCATCTTTGTGAGCTGAGAGCCAACTCCTTCCAAGCATCTTTGGCACATCCAAGTGGGTGGTCCTAAGATCTCCACCAAATGGTGAAGCGTGATGAAAAAAAGCCAAATAAAATTGCACAAAGGAAGAAACAAGCAGCCATGTTGTCACTGCCCTTTCTAGAAGTTACCAAGTTGTGTTTTGTTTAGCAGAAAACCAAAAAAACAAACTCTCTATGAAGCACTCCACTAAATTAAATTACCCATTAACATACCAGACCTGTCTCTGCTAAAACTATTTGGAACGCTTCTAGACTTTTAATTACTTTTTTTAAAACAATACATGCTACTCAAAAGAACTGATGCAATTTTTGCAGCTGAATATTGAAACTAGAGGAAAATGTTTCTACTGTTCATTTTTTCTTTAAACCGAGGAGTCTTGATCCACTTCTGGAACTACCCATTCTCTTATTGGCCCAATTTAAAATAATGCAAGAAGGACTGCTCTGCGATAAAATGTGTATCGGCAAAAGAAAAAGAAAGGTTTTCCCTAATAGCCACACTGTCTCGGGAGACCCACTGCCACCACAGTCAGTACACAAGTGCTTGCTCACAGCGATCTGGAGTTAACACTCAAAAATCAGTGTTAACACTTTACAGAACACTGGTAGGCTATGCTGCCAAGGTCAATGGCACAGATGTACTAATTGTATTATGAGCTTGACATCTAGCGTCCACCCCTGGCAGGGCATGGCAGGCAAAGGTTAAGTCAGCAGGCTCTATCAAAGCACTTCTAACTACCCACCCTGAGGGGGAGGCCATCAGAAGCTTGTTGGCACTCCATGCGATCCTACCTTTTCAGGGACATCACACAAAAGGACCCTAATGTGCTACATTTGACAACAATGCAGGCCTAATACAAAAGAGACACACAAAAAGGTCAAATCAACTCTAGGGTTTAAATAATGAATAAATCCTAATTAAACACTGGTTGAGAAGTGAAAAGAACAGCTGTAGGCTCCTGTTTAATTCTACCCGAGAAAAAGAGCTCTTTACACTTTTTTTTTTAAAAACCCCAACAACCCATAACTTCACCTTTCAGTCTGTACAGAAAAGGGTTTGTTGTTATTTTTTGGTTTGTTGTCATTTTTCTTGGAGACAAAATGGTGTCCGGACTAGGTGTTGTATAACATTTAAAGTAGGCTTTACACAGCATGCACAGTGCTGAGGGGAACAGAGATTTTGGGAGTGATTGTGTACAGAAAAGATTTGCACAATCTGAATAGCATTGACACAATGAAACAAATGCTCCAGGTTTGCTGGAGAAATTCTGCGGTGTGATACAATTAGCTGCATAGACACCCGTTATCCATTTTCTGCTTGTGAAACAGAATCACAAAAAAATGTTGGAATTTAGCTACAATTACGAAAGAGTTAAAAATGTCATTTTATAACTACAGATTTAAAGCATATATGGCAAACTACTATTTTGTTATATATTCCACATCTTTCCTATAATTATTATATGCTGTTTTTCTTACCAACTGAATTTCATTACATTTTTTAAGAACAATATCTGTTACAAATGATGGTTAGGCAACAATTTTAAATACTATGAGAAGAACGCTCATTGTTCTGAAGATCTCTGTTTTTGAATTCACCGTATGTTATAATTACATAATGTATATGCAGTTGTACTAATCATTATACACACATAATTGCATATCTGTGTTTGCAAGTGTGCAAACAAATCTTTCTTTCTCCTTGCATGTATTTATTCTTATATACACTTATTGCACAATGACTTCTAATGATTCTTCATTACGAGAAAGTGACTGAAAAATAAATGTGGTAAGGTCCCACAGACCATATTTTAAAGGGATGAAAAAGAAAGTGATCAGTCCAGCCACCCGAGTTCCTGATGCCAGCTTTCTCAGCCCTTCTCAAAAACAGAAGACTAAATTGAAGTGCTTCAGCAAAGTAAAGTACTGTTGTGCTCCAGCAGCAAATAAAACAGAACAAGAGACTGCAATACTTACAACCTGCGCCAACCTCAAGCCCACAATTCAACTACCTAACATGTGAGTTTAAGTCTTCAGGAATCAGATACTGCATGAAAGGTGCTGAAGTTTTTAAAATGGAATCTGTGGTGAACTGTTTGACATTCCCAGCAGATGAACTGCTAACACAAGCCTTGTCGGTGTGAAAAAAAAATCTTCTATTTCTGGATAGTCTGCAATTTTTTCCCTGAGTTTGGGAGGCCTCCAGGTCTAATAGAGTTAACAACCCCATGCTCTTTTTAAGAGTTTGTTCTTGGATGGAGAGTGTTCTCTCTGTATTTCAACAATGGTGTTCCCTTATGAACAACGGCACATTACTTTAAATAAAAAAATGCACTCAATTAAATTATAAGAGTGTTGGAAGACAAGCTGCTATCATTGAAATCACGTTTAATTCCATAATATAAAATAAACAGGTTATTTTCAGGTAAACAAATCATACGCACATTTTATATCAGTAGTTATTTGTTATGCATAAGGGAATCGCATTACTTTACCGTGGGTCTTGATCAAGGAAGAATAAAACTAAATCTATTTTACATAAGGCAAGATCGACATTTCAGAATTCGTGTTTTAAAACAAATGGCCTGAATTGTTTGTAATAACCTGTGTAACAATATATTTGGTGAAACAATCTAAAAGTTGAACACCTGCACTGTTATCAAGCACATGAGTAGAATACAAGCATTGTTTAGCATATACATGACCTGAAAACCCCTTTCTGCAATGGCAAAGGGACAAAATGATTTCTCTTTCAGTGGAATTGCTTCAGTCCGACACACAAGAACCCACAAGTAATCGTAGATGAAGTGAAACCCTTGTCAATATATATACAGTTTGCTGGGCTTGATGTACTATGGAATGTTACAACGCAGTTTCAAACTCTTCTGTATGTTAGAAGTGTAAAATAGTGTTGGATAACTTCAGAAAGGCAGAAAATGAAACTGCAGTGATTTGTTAGGCATACCAAAACAGCACTTAATGTCATCAATAAGAAATGCTGACCATAGTATTCCTCTCTGTAGACTACTATGTAAAATAGAATGGTGTTGAGCTGAACTATGTCAGCACATTACAATGTAAACTGCAGGAAATCCAATCTTAGGATGATCTACCACTTTTCCATGACCTGAGACAACATTACATGCAGGGAAAGGCTTTACAATTTGCTTTGAAGCATTAAATACATCTGTCTCTGGCATATTTGAGCCTATTTATTTAATAGCTTAGGGAAACAAACAGGTTTGCAAGCAATGCTTTAAATACATTCACTTAAATGATTGTTGTTATCTCTCAAAAGACGAAATACACCATTCTTGAAATGGAAATAAAAATAAAGGGCAATAACTAAGACATTTACATTCTTATTCTATTTTTCATAGTTTATGTTTTTGGTTGTAATATCTGGAAAGTAATTCTCTTGCACTACTGTTACCAAACAAGAGGAAAATGTAACTGTGTGTTTAACCAAAAATACTAATTTAGTTTTTTGCATATTTGCAAAACAATTCTGATATGAAACACTTTGATACAAAATTCTTATATACATATGTATCTTAGCGTGTGCTGCGTTTAATTACAATTGTTTGAAATCACATTTAATTACTTTGTAATACAACATGCAATTTCCGTTACAATTGTATTCGACCCTAACCTTTAGCTCTGAAAAGCTCAGCGTAAGTACAAACGGCACAGACATGAAAATAGGATCATTTTAACTTAATGTATATTAAGCGGAAGAAAGAAATGCGTTTTATAAATTAAAATTATTTCCTAAACTAAAAGTTCTTCAGTGCAGATTTCTTTGTTTCGTTTTTAATTTTTATGTTGTGTTTATGCATTGAATGGTTGTTGTAGTGTGTTTGTGTGTGGGTATATTATTCTCATAGTTTCATAATAACGTTTTCAAAATTCCAAACTGTGATGCGGTGTAGTTCTTTAAGTGAAAGATCGTTCTTTCATTCTGAAAATAATACTTTACCAACTCATCTCACAGTAATTGAGAGGCGATACAAAACAAACCAAGTGTGAGAAATTCTACGTGATGAAGTAAACAAAAAACATTTCCATCACAAAGAGACTTTGCACTTAATCTACCCCAGTATATGCAAGCATTTTACCCAGTCTTGATTCAAATCAGATGGGAAGACGCAAAAGATTAGAAAAGTTTTCTGTTGTCTTTACAATTGTGCGTTGCTTTAAATGAGGTTAATATTTTGTGCTTTGTTTTTAGAACACATTAGAAGATTAACGACGAAATTTTCCCCTTCCCGGTTTATTTTCCAAAATGCGTTTTTACACAGCTAATATTAAAGCACGAAGGTTAATGACAAAGGTTGCTGTCCAGAATGCATTCATTATTTGTCATTTATTTTATGGCATTCTGCTTTACCTAACTGAAACAGCACTAAATCCCACTGATAAAGTGTTAATACTAATATCATTAATATTGATAATTAATATTTGCATTAGTGAAAAAAACACATTTTAAGGTCCTGAATTAGACATTTTCTTTGGCAAATGATAAAAGTGTTTTCTTTCATGTAAACAAATAATATATAACCACCATATTACAATAGGGGACACACTACAGAGCTTTATTTAGCATTTTCTTCTGAATCAACTGTACGACTTCCTCTCAAGCAAAACTGATAACGCAAAGTACACATGCCTATATAATCGTTAAACATCTTTATAATATCCGTGCCCTATGTATTGCTACCCAAATTGCCGCACTTATCTGTTTAAAATCTATTTTATCTTCGGGTGTACATTATCCATTAAACTAGTCAAAACAGCATCAGTCAAGTAGAGTATAGGCTATACTGACAACTTTAAAAAAGCAACAATCCGCAAGTAAAAAATATGACTTTTCAAAGGTAATAATAAGGTCATTCGCTGTAATAATACCAGAAAAAGGAAAAAAAAGTGAAATCAGAATGAACAATAACTGCTTTAGGTGGCAGCTAACAACTGTAAGGTAGGAAACTGTAAGGTAGGAAACTAAGTATATGTTTAATGAACATTGAATTAGTCCTTGTTCTCCAACTACCGTGTGTATCTGTATATATATATATTTCCGAACGCGTATATGTCTGTTTATACAAAAACATCATATCAAAAAAGTGAAGAATAATGTACAACCTAACTGCCGTGAAAACGTAAGACATTACAAAACGTGTTTTTAAAATTAATAAAAAAACTTTTACCTCTTCACCCCACCAAATCCTTCCAAAACTACCAGGTCAAATTAGATCACTGCTTCTCTCAGTACGAAGTCCATATCTAATCAGTAAAATTACAACGGATGTCAAAGGCTACGTTTGCATACAGTGATCTAGATCTGAAAAAAGTGGCTGCACGTTTTGAGAAATTGTGCAACTTCTGCTGACCTGTTTATTCACAAAAAAATCTCCCACCCCCCTCTTTTCCGCCTTACTACAACACCTAAACAGACTTACCATTTTCAGAAACTACCTCAGCTAGTGTTGGCTCTTCGTCCGATTTGAGATGCTGTGGCTTCGCTTGCTTGCGGCGCGACATGCTGTTGGTAAGCTGCGAGTTGTTTCTGCTTTTGCAGATACATCAGCAGCGAGCAAATAAAAAAAATGTTCACAAATAGTCGAGTTGCAAAATTACGGAAATTAGCTGGTGTTGCTGTTGTGTGGATTGCGCATGTCGGTATATAATTATGATAGTGAATAATGCATTGCGATTAATGGTGGTGTGAGTGGGGGATTGGCTGAGGTCCAGCGGACACACACAGGATATGGAAATGAGGGATGGACTCGGCAATTAGCTGCTTCACTCTCAAACTATCTGTCTCTGCTTCACTGTCCACCTCCTCCAACAACACTGCAAATAGCGCCGCTTATTACACCCTGCACTTAGGGTCTTCACTTGAGGAAGGTCAGGTTCTTTCCTTCTTTCCGCGGGGCTACGTCTTCTAAGTTGTGAAAATTCATTTCTGCTTGGGTTGGCTTTCTTACATCCCATGCTTCAACCATTTTCATTTTAGATTCTCCCTTTTGGCTTCTGAATATTTTACAGAAGACGAATGTAACGCTCGTTTACGTTTTCCATCCCCTCTTTTGTTTTTCTTGTTTTTAACTTGTTTTTTTTCCGTACATGTTACATGTTTGCCTTCTTTTTCAAGTGCTTCCCAAAATCCCCTTGTTTTTTTTCTCTTCGCAGCTTTAAATCTTAATTGACTCGCGTACGTGGTACTGTATGTTTCTTTTACAGAATGTCATTAAAGAAACTCCTGTCCGATGGATTTCAGTCCGTTTTGACCACCGAGAGACAGGCAGAAAAGAAAAAAAAGTTTTGAAGACGGTTGCAGATACTTTTTCTTCTTTTTGTGTTTCTAGACAGCAGCTGGGAGCTCTTGTTTAAGTGTTTGCTTTCAGGTGCGCTTGCTGTTTCCTCAAGTCCGTCGGTCAAAAATAAACTCCTAAGGGGTTCTTACTTTTAGTTTGTTTGAACAGTGTCGGAGCTTTTGAAATTTGTTTTTAGTACTGAAAACGGCATGCAAATGTGTGATGCGACGATCCTTCCGTTTCTTCTCTTTAAAAAAAGTAAATGAAAAGAGAGAAAGTAACACCCTTAGGTTACAAGCGGTGCGGGTCAGGTTCTCTCCCCCTCTTCCCACTGCTATACCGTCGGCTGCGCGATAACCTCGAGTCGCTGTCCAAATTCTCTGGTCCTTTCGTTCGGATTGAGACGTTATTTAGGTTAACGTGTAATTTTTTCAGTTGTTCGGATTCCCTGCGCGGAGGAGATGGTCATAAAAGTTTGACGAGGGTTTGTGATGGATCTTTACAAGATGACCGCTCAGTAAAAAAGAGGTCTGACGTTACCGTTGTTACCCATGTCTATTGCTCCCAGCGTGGAGACAGCCGAGTGTTGCGTGTGAGAACGAGTCTTGAGCTCCAAGTTTTAGATCAGCCTCTACATTGCGTCGTGCCACCGCTAGGATGTACCACAGTTACAATTTGAGCGATTCCACGTCCCCTATCCGGACCATGAGAGTCTATAATGATACATCTTCACAATTTCAAACATGTTTTATATCATACCGCAGTTTTTTTCCAAGAGGTTTTAATATCTTTTTAAAGCCCGTTAAAAAACAAATGGCGCCATTTATTTATATTGCCAAACCTGATTGTGCACTGTCAAATTCTATTCCGTATTTTATTTTTTTTAATTAACGATTTGATATGATATAAATTATTATTTATTAAGCTTGTTCCCCTAAAAGTGTGACAATATAAAATCAAATCAACTTGAAAATGTGAGCTACATTTAATATTGAAAATATAGCGAATTTATACAAAGTTTATATACATTGCATATACAGTACGTGTTTTATTTCTTTTGAAAACAAAATTAGTTAAAACGAAATAAACCATGCTGCATTTCAATACCAACGGTTCGCAAAAGGTACTAAACATGTAGCAATATTTTATATATACGAAATAAATCTCTCTTCGTATACTTTGTCTTCCTCACATATTTATATAAATGTGCGACCAATTAGTACATTTCTGCAGTTGCATTTTTAAAATTAATGAAAACGGAAAGGAAAATTAACAAGTAGTAATGACATTTAATCTGAAACGCGTAAATGAATGACTTTGGTTCCTTTCCATTAACTAATCCGACTTAAGACTGATAGCCGCAGACATAATTACTTTGAGCATCCTGTCTTCCTGTTTCTGTACTTTCTAGAGAAAAGATAAAAAAGATAGATAATAGCAAACTTTTACCCCTAAATTAAACGAATAATCACATCACCCATTCATACATAAATTACCGACTAAATATTTTGATTAATAGATTAATCATATATAGAAATGCAGAAATCTAATAATGAAGTTCCGTGTTTGTCAGGTTATTGTTTGAATTGTGTTGCATTTCTTATTCGAAATTTTGTGTGTGACGACAAAATCTGACATTTTTTAAACTGAAGTCTCTGTAAACATGACATTGAGCAGAATTAGTATTTCATGATTTTTCTGTGCAAATCTTTTAAAACGAATGAATGTTGCTTCGGTCACAAATTACAAGGATGATCAAATCGTATGGTGAACGGATTTAAATTATTTATATGAAAACAAATCCGTTTTTAAAACGAGGGGTCACAATTAAATTGTATTGTCAGCACAACGTGCAACTACTTGTCTGCCCAGCAAAGTTCATTATATTGAACACCACAGATTGACGCCTTTTCCTGTAACCCCTTGTTTATATAGTACATTAAAGTGTCCTGTAGTTTAGTACAAGTATTTGAAAGGAAATGTGGACTCTTTCTACTTTTGCCTTCTCTGAAGTTTAAAATACTGACATCATTTAGTTTGAGGGAGTGTGGGGGCGGGAGTGAGGTGTGTGTCAGCCGGGGGTGTCCCTGAATATTAATTTGATGAAGTGTCTGAAGCTTAGGCAGGGCTTAAGACAGAGTCTCATTTACTCATTAATTTTCATTTTATTAAGATAACATTTCGAACTCTGAAGTAGTTGATCCATTTTAGCCAATGATATGAAAATAATTCTGAAGTGTTTCTGAACTTTAAAATGTATTATTTTACATATTGGCTTTAGTATGTGAATGGGGAAAATATCAATAGTTGTTCGACAGCATACACAGCGTTTTGCAGATATATTTTTTCTTTGCGTTTGTACTTATTTTACGGATTGTTTGTCATTTGTCAGTAATTGAAATTATCATTATCAGGGACGTTTTGGGGTGTTAATCGAAGATGTCAGAAATATTTAACACATTAACAGAGAACAAATTAAACCAACATACCACCCAACAATCGTGACTGATATTCAGCAAATACATTTTATAGTACTTGAAATGGTATATCAATTTATTTATTTTCAATTGATAAATGTATATCCTTCAGCTGTATTGTGCCAAGCGAGACAATTTCTGTGACAGGAAGGTCGTCCTACGAACAAACTTTTTTTTTCACTCATCCCTTCGGGTTGCAGTTATGTCCAAAAGGCTGTTATTAGGTGGTATTAATAGATGCAGCTCTGGGAAGACAAAATCAGCTATTGATAATTGCAAGAAGTATACAGCAGCTACTGTATCGATCGGCTTGTCCCTTATTCCCCTGGTATATAGAGATAAGAAGACACACTCTTTAGTGCAATATAATTTCGTTTGACCTATCTGCTTGCTACAGACTTATGATGAATAGCCAGAGTGGCTGAAGTCCTTTATCACGAAACTTACCCCTTGATATAATATTGATTCTTTATAACTAGCTCGGCACACAAAAATCAAACTGTCCACTTGGCCATCATCATCATCAATATCATCACAAAGGCGCTGAAATAAAGATCTGGTGGTGCTCCAGAGTGCTTGTTTTACAATCTCCACCCTAATCTTTATTTTGCTGATGATGAAGAGAAAAGCCCTTCTATTTAAACCAATACATACAGTAGCCTGCATTTCTCAAAATACGCAATTCATCTGCTCAAGGCAAAATGAAACGTTTATCAAAATATTGATCAGTTCCGAAAATCTATTAGGAACGAGAACAGTAGGTAGAAAAGCGATGAATTGGTTTATTTTCTCAGCCCCCGCTCTGTAGTAAAAAAAACCCATGAACTGCTTTTCAAACTTTTAAAAAAATATTATTACATACTGTGTTCTCACCTTCTTTATCTTAAAAGTTTCTTAAAATATCTAAAATCTGAAAATACTCGCTCAAATAATTGAGATATATCCGAGTTCATCGTTCAGATACTGTATATATACACACATAAATGAAAATCTTATTGCCCTTGATTTCTGAGGATCTCTTTAATTTTCAAATATCTTTAAACACTTAAATGCACCAGTAACGTTTTCCTAAGGATTGCCTACGACGAGAAAAAAAAAACTAAAAATCTCTGCTACGCAGAACTAGAATGAAGTATTTACAGTAGGATGTTGCAAAGGTGGTCGAAAGAAACTGAATCCCTTTGGAGCAATCATGAATAGGAAAGGTTTATTTCCAGTGTGCACGCTATGTTGATCATATTTAATGGCTAGTTAACTTTACAATAATCTGGGAGGTAATTTAAAGGAACGGTTTCTGAGCCTTCGATATTAAAGGGAACATCCGCAGAGTGAGGGGAGCGAGGAAAGAAAACAGAATACGAAATTACAACACCGTCCGCCCTTCAACCCCGGTTTGGTTTTGCTTGTTTGTGTTTACGTAGCCCTTACTCCTTGCGATGCAGAAGTAACGTTTAAAACAAACAGAACACTTTTTAAAACTTCATCTGGTTCCGTTTTTTGATACCACCAGCTTTTACATTAAATCGTGAAGATTCGTTGGAGGCCAAGGAGAAGATCCTTTAACGGGACGCTAAGGTAGAGTGATGCTAATTTAACCTTATGACAGAGAATGAAATCTTGTGGTGTTTAGCTGTAGTGTGGATGAGGTGGTCTGCTATCACATCGCCGTCGTACGTGAAAGCGTTAATAAGATTTAATTTAGCCTTTCGGCGTACCGAGTAGTCTGTACCTCAGGTACATATTACAGTGTTAAGCATACATCTTACAGACCAAGCGGAACCACGTGGTATAATGTATTCTTTTCATTCATAGAGTAAACCGAGACTTGTTTTCTACAAATAGACCGTTTTTAATAATAATAATAATAATAATAATAATAATAATAATAATAATAATAATAATAATAATAAACTTTAGTTTGCTGTACTGTTTATACATATAACTATACGTAACATATACATATTTAAAAATAATTAGTTTTAAAAATAAACAAAAAGATAACAATAAAACCTTAGAACACACAATCCAGATACATTTTAAAATCTCCTACCTATAAAAGAAACAAGTCGCCTGTAACTGTATAGAGTTTGGATAAGAGTTTTTTTTTTAATGCGCTCAAAGTTTCTGGCTTGTAAATTGCAGACTCGGTACCGTAAATTCTGCTAATATGCAGACATACAGCGTATTTAACGCATTACAGGAGCAACTTCACTTTATTTGTTAGAACTGTGCGAGTTGCACCAGTTCACCAGATGATGACGTAAGTTCAGTAAATTGTGAAGCTCTCCGACTGTGGTGGACCTCACTACTAACTACAGTACAGTATCCACACTGTGACACAGTGGTGTATTTCTGTTGAGAGCTGCAACCATATTCCCTCAAGATACGACGTTGTACGGGAAGAAATATAACGAATCCAGCATACACGACAAATTGGGAACTGACAGGAAAAATGATAGACGTAGTGTGTGTGTGTGTGTGGCAGAATGGGTGATTTGCCATGTTATATACTGTATTTACTCCCACAATGTTTTTTTCCCCATTAGGTACTAATGTATTACCCTTATATATTAAATAAAAAATGCTGGGCATAAAGAGCAAAGGTCGACTCCTACTTTTAATCTTTTGTGCACATACTGTAAACCTTAAATCACAAAGAGTTCTTTCAGAATCTCTCTCCACCATCACGGTAAGAGGTATAACTCTAAATCTGACACTGAAATTATACATAGCCAAGTGGGATGAAGGGCACACTGTGTTTTTGTACAATTTGCAACCTTGTATTACGTCTCAACACCTTTTAAAATTGCACACTGGCTCTGATTTTGCCATGACAGAGTTCTTTGGATGGTGGAAACATCAGTGGAATTTAAAATGTGTTAATTGTTGATGCCCCTTGGACCTGTCCCATATGTTCTTACAGGATTGGTCTCTAAGCCCCAAGGCACCTGTGGAAGAAGTTGAATACCTTTTGTGTGACTGTAAAGCAGTTAATTTGTAGAGATATCACAGGAAGCACAGTGTTCATGCTATTTATATAGGAACATGAAAAATGAATCATTCAAGTCCAGTGTGTTTTCTCGCTTGATTCCTTCTGCTAATTGATCAGAGAGATTCTAGATTCCAGAGTATTCTTCAACTTCCTGTCTGGGGAGTTTGTTCCATATTGCCCACAACTCATCGTGTAAGGTTGTGCCTTCTGTTGTGCATTCTCTTTTGACCATTCAAACAAGGTCTAGATGAAACAATTGGAACAAATAACTTTCAAATACAATTGCAACAGTTGTTTCGATATACCCAGTAAAATAATTTGAAATATACAATGTAAAACATTGTTTTTGGCTAACATTTGTTTGTTTTTTTCTAATGAGAACCAATAAGTTAGTTTTCAGAAGTAAAACAAGAAAGGTAAAAAGTCTTTTTTTTCATGAAATGAAGTTGCCCAATTTAATAGGAACTGTTAACGCCTGCAAAAAATAACAAACTTTGAAGACCGTGGGCAGACAAATTTTTTTATTGAATTATTTGCTCTTCTGTACTCTAAATAAAAACATCTGTGATTGTGTCTTCCAAACCTGCATAGAAAGGACGTGCTTGTTGATAAAAAGTTGCACTGTAGTCACCTGTTTGGTTTTATGCTAGAAGCTTACAGTAAAGCAGCAGATTCATGTAACAGGTGGATGGTTGGCACAGTACTCTCTGATCACACAGCTAGTCTACAGAGGAGCTTCGCATGTGCTGAACTTGCATGTGCTGACTTACAAGCAACCCAACTCTGGCAGCCTCAAACAAATGTGTCTCGCAACTTGGGGAACATTAGACACAGCTACTGACAAAGCTGGAGCCAAGATTCTCTGAACAAGAGACGTAGCCTTTACTTGTTGAATCTCTCATTGATTCTGGAGAAGGTTCATTTAAGAAATTTGCTTCCTAAAGTAAAGGAGAAAGTACAACCAGAAACTCGGAAAAATGCCCTTCACCTTTTACACTAACGTCAGCAAGTCCACAAAGTGACATCACTCAAAAACTACTGTTAAACGCCTGACACCGTTTTTAAAAACAGAACATTCAGCACAGAAAGATATTAGCACTTTTAGCGGAGGAGCTGCCTTATGTCACATCTGTTGAAAAATAAAGTGGAAGTGTCAGATCCAAACACCTAAGACAGAGAGGATATTGTATGGGGGGACTGCTGTCAGATGTATTTGTATGCAGTTCAGAATGTATGAATCTCTGAATTCATCTTGTTCAAACAAGAGCCCATTTTATCAAAGACAGAGCCCAGAACTACCATCTGCGTCTGAAAAACACAAGCAAAGCCCAGATTTTAGATTGGATTCCTTAAAATAAAAAAAAGGTTAAAGATATGTCAAATGTCTGAACTCACATCTTTCTTTAAGAATTATGCGCAGTAGCCAAATCTGAATGCTGTTTATATCTGAGGAGACAGCCTTGTTACTAGTGTAAAGGAGCATTGTCTGGATGAGATTAACAATCCTAGTCCGTGGGATTGTGGCCCATTCCTGGTACAAAATCTTTGTGAGGGAGTTCTCGGAAGTGGGTTAGCTGGGAACAATTTCACAGGGATTGGTTGAAATTAGCCCACAGATGGTTAATGGGGCTCATGCCTGGTGACTGGCCAGGCCACAGTAGACTCAGTTGCTTTGAATCTCTTTGGCATGAGTATAGTCTGGACCACTGGACAGTCACAGCTGGAGGTCTGCAAAGCATCTCTTTCTTCAGCCTGGTACAACAAGACACTCCGGACACTCCAAAGGATTTGTTGTTTTGTCCACATAACATGTTAATATTCTGTTGAAACTGTTAGCTCAAATGTCAGGACCTTTTGTGTTTTGCCAATACTGTAAGCGGTTCCAGAATAACCTGATGTTGTTTGAAATCTGAGTGTAAATATTTCTTAAATCTAGTTGAAATAGAGGAATCTGTAGATTAAAACCTTTGAAACCCATATCATAATTAAAACTGAGCACACTGTATCAGAAAATAGAATGTTACGCTAACACATGGAGTGACAAAAGGCGTCAGAAGGAGGGATGGTTGTTTGTCTTAAGACAAAACCTTTATTTGTACAGACTGGAAAAATTAAATTTATAACTAGAGAGCATTTTGACAGTTTAATATTAAGCCAACAAGGAAACACCCTTTGAAGAAACATATTTGTTTCACAAAATTTATAATGCCATAAAGTAAACCAGCTTCATCCATCTGAGGAATTGTTCTGCAAAATGAACAAAAAAATAATCATTTTAATTTTTCTGTTAAACATTACATTCAACGTGTCTTTCTTGATTCCTCAAGGCATTAGTTTCCATCAGATGACAGCATCATATGATAGCATTTGACTGTCACATATATTTTATTTACAATATTTATATATTGTTGTAACCCTTACTAAGAATAAGCAGCTTTCTGATAATGGATATATACAGTATTTAAACAGAGAGATAATCAACCACTTATTGTGAGATTTAGCCACTTTTATTATATGGTAAAAGAAAAAAACATATTTTATTACATTAACTGGTGTTTTAAATGAGCTACTTTCTCATTCATATTTAGTGTTATTATGAAGTCTACCTTTTCTTAAAATGCATCCCAAGTAATGCTCTGCTAACACTTTGAGCATTCCAAATACAACAGCAGGAATGATTATGGAAGCAGATCCACATTTTCTTGTTCAATGTGAGATTTGAAGGTTGTGGAGATTAAGCTAATTATGTGTGTTGTTATCTTTTCACAGTGTAAAAAAAAACCCAGACATATATATTGGCATTCTATGTTAACACAGTTTATTCACTAGATTGCTTTATCAACCACAGGGTCTTCAAGAATCTTAGAAGAGGTGACATAATGAAGAATATTTATTTCATGTAATAAATCAGTTAATATGCCTGTTTCTGGTGCGAGGTGATAATAGTAACTGCAGTGGAAGGGGTATTTGAATGGTGACTCAGAAGATATCTTAGATACACTCAGAAGATATCTTAACTTAGAGGGGGTAGAACTGGCAGATACCTATCAGTTTATTGTTTAGTCAGTTTAGTCTTTAATATTTATGCAACAGGTGTGAGCTTTAAAATCCTCCGTGCAGATGGGAAAGGCAGTATATTGTAATTCAGCCATGAAAAATGTTATGTCTGAGCTTATGTAGCTTCTGCTGAATTCCTTCTTCTTCCACATTGCTGCTCTGGAACTGTGGTCTTGGTTTTGGACCGCTTGTAGCAAGACAAAGTGTGAACAGTGTGTCCCCCTGCACAGACTTCATTGAACGCAATTCATCACCTGTACTGCATCCTGGGCATGACTGTCATTGGATCAGGAACTATCTGACCAGCATCATTCTGATCACAAGTTTCCACTTGATATCTGATGTGCAGTATACAGTATGTGTAGAGCTGTATTTAGAATATTGCTTCATGGGAAGCTGTAGTTTGACAGTTGTGTCTTACAGATTTTTATTTTTTTATTGTGCTATTATTGAACCTCATAAGGATTGCAAAAAACAAAAGGGTTATGAGTTGAACTGACATGAGCTGTGGAGTACAAGTGGAGGTGTCAGCCCTTCCCAGCATTCCCTGCCTTGTCTTCCCTTCACCCCCTGCCTCTTAGTGGTCCCCAGGTCTTACTGTGGGTGCTCTCACTGCAAAGGGGATTTGAATTACATATTAGCTGTAATCTCTTTGTATGCTTATAAGCCCTAAAACTGAATTCAGGTGATTTTATCTGTAGATGCTATTTTTCAGCCTTATTTTGCTTATGGCAATGCAAAAAGAAACACAGTGACTTAATGCACCAAAATACAATCTAATTTTGAGTGCTTATAGATAATGCCTGAATAATTTGCTTCAAAGTGATAATGTCAGAATGTGTTTGCTCGTTATTTTAAGTTTTAAACATATATTTAAGTATTATTTTTCATTGGTGGTGTCTGTGGGGTTAAATCCGTGTAAAAGCCATAATAAGTAATACCCGAGAAGAATAAGTCTGCTAATTCACCTTCCAGGCTATAAATAAAAATTGATCAGAGTAAAATAATCACCTTAATATTTGAACTCTTCATGATTATGTTCTTTGTTACATTTGGCATCCCACCGAAGCAAAGCAGGTGTGAGCCTGGTCAGTACCTGGATGGGAGACCTCCTGGGAAAAACAAAGGTTGCTGCTGGAAGAGGTGTTAGTGGGGCCAGCAGGGGGTGCTCACCCTGTGGTCCACGTGAGTCCTAATGCCCTAGTATAGTGACGGGGACACTATACTGTAAACAGGCGCCATTCTTTGGATGAGCCGTAAAACCGATATCCCGACTCTCTAAAATCCCAGGGCGTTTCTCAAAAAGAATAGGGGTGTAACCTCAGCGTCCTGGACAAATTTTCCATTGGCCCTTACCAATAATGGGCTCCTAATAATCCCCATCTATGAATTGGCTTCATTACTTTGCTCTCCCCCCCTCTGAGAGCTGATGTGTGTGAGCGTTCTGGTGCACTATGGCTGCCATCTCATCATCCAGGTGGATGCTGCACATTGGTGGTGGTGGAAGGGAGTCCCCATTACCTGTAAAGCACTTTAAGTGGAGTGTCTAGAAAAGCGCTATATATATAAAAGTGTAAGCAATTAATTTGTATCCTGCTACTGTGACATGGTGCATATTGTAATTAGAGGACTTTTTAATTAATTCATTATGAAACTTTCACCAGAAGCCAAAGGAATCCTGCACCTAACATATTTTCTTATTGAAGTACATGATTTCATCACATCTTAATATGTCAAGAGGTGGCATTTGCCCAGTAATGAAGCGAGGGTCTTGGAATGGATTTGTTTATTTTCATGGAAATCAAAACTGGGATCTTTTTTTCCTGTGTTTTGCTAACAAACAGATCTCCAGCTACAAGTGATTACATTAAAAGGCGGTTTTGTTAAAAAAACAACGATGGAGCTGCAGTTGTAACCTCAGCCATGTATGTAAAAAAAATGTAAAGCCAGGAATTAGCAAATATACTGTACATTTTTCCTTCTTCCAAGTTGTCTTTTATTTCCCCAAAGCTTGACATGCTCTCAGGATGTATCTTTGGGAGAGCCGATTGCATATGAAATGATGCTGGGAGGCCCCACTGGCAGGAAATTAGGAACGACACTTCCAAGATAAAGGGAGTGCAGCCACCGAAACAGTCTCTGCTCAAGATTTAGAGTGATAGCTGCACCACACGGATTGTTTATCCACGCTGCCAGATCAAGTACTGTGAGCCAAGACTGGTGAAATAATTTATCTGAAAAAACACGGTTTAGTACAGTGAGAAAAGACTAGAATGCCAGAGCCCTGACAGCGAGACAAGATAGGTATGAATAAAAGAATCAGATCTGTTTTGTGATGCAGACAAAGAAATAGTCATACTGAACATGACTGCAGAGCACAGAAATAGTGCTCTGACTGAAGAAACTGAAAGTACAGTTTTGTAAGTGGATTACTTGTGTAGGTGTCATCAGTGTTTGAAAAACACACACACACACAAAGCCAATGTGAAAAATATAAAATCAAATTCTAAAATGTTAAAAACATTTCTGAGTCTGCGGCAGTATCACTGTCAGTCCTGAATTTTTCAATAATTATTTCAGCTGTGCATTGTATTCAATGGGATTATTATGCATTATTATTAATCATAAACATCGAGAATTTTTCCACACACATTTTATATTTATTGGAATTTTAAACTGGATTTTTATCTTTAGTCTTATTGTTTCTAGATTTTCAGATGTTTTTTGAACTTTTTTATGCTCGTTACAAAAAAGATAGTAAGACATCCTGTGGCTTTTATTTTATACAATTTCAGGGAATGTTTGTAGTGTATTTTGCTATTCTGCGCTTCTTTTTAATTGATCAAAATTACAAAACCTCTTATTTCACTGTTCATACCTTTATAGGTAAATAAATAAGATAAAAGTAATTCATTTGCATAAGACATTTGCTAAACACCTAAGATCTAACACATGTAAAAGAAAATTGCTTTGTTAGAAAAATATTCAATTAGAAGCAAGTACATTGCAACCATTGTTAACAGGCATGTAAAATGTTTAGATTTTCTTAAGTTCATGTATTCTCCTTTCATTTACAGACTTTCTTTGTAGCTTAGCCAGGTTGTTGTTTGCCCAGAGTATATCCAAACTGTTGGGTTTCATGATAGCTCAGGACAAGATTGTTTGTTAGGTTCAGGAAAAGCTTGTTTGATTTTTACTTCAGCAGTTTGATCCTTTACCTCCTTAGATATACAATGTCTTGTCATAGCAGTATCCGAAGAATCACCCATCATTAGGTATCAGTTCTGTGAGTCGGTGCATTTTGCTGTATTTAGGTTCTGGGAAAAGGCTTTCATCTACTCTATAAACTTCAAACTCATACCCTCTTTTTTGTGTTTACATCTGAATCCAGTTTTGGAAATGCTTCCAAGACTGAATTCATTGGACTGTATATGATTTCAAAGCTAGCCTTTGTCCATTTCAATCAATGATTTGTGTTTTTTATTTTTATTTTATTTTTTATGTCATTTAGTGCAGTACAGTTATCCACTGTTCTCTGGATACTGCTCAAATTATCTGCCAAGATCCTAGTTGCTGTTGAGGGTCAGTCACCTTAGCATAACCTACTGTGACATCTAATGAATGTTATTGTGCTGTTCACAGAATCTCTTTGTTTAAAAGTAGTCACTGTTTACCTTAAAAAATGCTGGATTAATCAGTGATTTGTGTCAACAATGATGAAGTGAGCAAAAATGTTGTCTTCCACTAGACAAAAATGTTTTAGAAAGATCATCAGTAGTATACCATTTTTTATATAAATATTCGATTTCTCAGAAATGAATAAGAGAAGTCCAGTCACACATAAAATAAGAGTGAAAAAACAGAAATTAATGTGAAAAGGCTAAAATAGGAGAAAATTCTTCTGGGGTTCTTTGGAATGCAGCTGGTAGTAGATTAAGAACTGAGGTTTAACCAGGGAGCTTGGTCAGTGCGGTAAGACTATTTGACCACTTCAGAACCATGAGCAGAAAGGACTAAAACCCCAGTGATGAGACTTAATCTCATTAGAATTCCTTGTCAGGGCTGACCTTGGGAACATACTCGCTACAACAAGTGACATTGCTCGCTGGAACCAGACTGCTCAGGGACCTGTTCATTCAGTGTGATAGCAATACCAAACCAGATCGGGCAATAGCCACTTTGCCTTCTCAGATAGTTCTAACACTCTCAACTGTAGTAGTGGCAAAAATGAAATAATATAACGACATAAAAACAAATAATATTGATTGAATTAAGAAAGAATAAGAGAGCAAAAATCACTGCTATATGAAGGCAAGAATGAAGAACAGCACAGAAAGCATGCTTTTACAATAAAATCTACATTATTTAAAACCTTTGCTCTGATCTTGCAATGAGAACACATTCATTATGTTTACATACTTGTATAAACATGCAGATAGAGAAAGTCCTTTTTGAAAGGATAAGAGAGAGAGAATCTCTGTTGTATTATTACATTTAAATATAATTATCAAACTTAATCTCTTTACAATCTAAACTCTACACCCACATTTACTGTATGCAAACACTGATAGTGTATTTAATAACTTGACCTCGTTCTTATTTTGATATGGGACACCCTATTGTATACACATTCATTAAACTGCTCATCATTTTGCTAAATTCAGCCTTTTCCCTGCATCTTTATGGCTGATATAGCTGAGCTTATCAACACCTTATGTGGGGAAACACAAAAGTTAGTTTATTGCTTTGCTATTTTCTAAAGTGGAGGTGACCAGAAATATGTAATTATTATCCATCCTTCATATTTATCTGAACTTTGCCTTTTCCATAAAACAGGGCAATATAATTTGCACAAAAGGACACCTTTAAAACAGTGCGTTACAGGCACAGATAACCTTGGCTGGGCACTTTAAATAGTTAAGTTTTGAATTCAAAGTAGCAGGTATGAACTACAGCACAAAATAATGTGTACACAGTATTTAGAAATACAGGGTGATGACAAGAATTTAAATAAATATTTGTAACCTGTCAGCAGACAATGCATGTTTTATTGAGCAATAATAATCTGTAAATGCCAACTCGAGTGAAAGATGTAGTGCATGGTATTTTCAAAACACTTCAAATCTACCAAAGCATTAGTAATACTACTTTCCTATAGTGGGGGCAATTGAATACCATGTTAAATCAGAATTGTTTCCAGTTGTAATCTTCAATATTGCATGCAGTGAAGGCCAGATCTCTCCTTGTCACCAAGGATGGCACCATCACAGCTGTTAGATCCTGAGATGAAATCCACCATCCAGTAGTGTGACATTGTGTTTGTGTCCACATTTTGTTTGACAGTGACCACCCATGTTGACTAAGGATTATGAGAGCTTATCTTGCACTGGAGGTGTCTGGGAAGACTGGTGACCAATGAGATCTGATTACTCTGTCCGAATGGATCATAGTCAAAGAGGGCAATACCAAAACACCTGGTGCAATCCAGATGTTTTCAGGAGATCTTGGTTGGATTTGTCCAAGACATTTTAATAGTAATATACATTACTGTACAACTGCGGGGTAATGGGATATGCAGGCTCTGTCAAAGTATCACTGTGTCACTACATAGAAGACAGTAATAATAATTGCTAATGCACTACTGGGATTCAAATTGTACTGAATTTTGTATGTTCAAAATACGTCCATGGCATTCATGGAGGCTTCACATCCAGTAGGAAAAAAAATACTTTCTTTTCGAAGGATTTCCTCTTAAATGAAACATTAACACAAGCATCAATTAAATCAATAACATTTATATTATGGCATAAAATAATTTGCACAGGATTGTTGAAAATTCAAATCTACATTAAAAGTGGCCTGTGACTAACCCTCATTTACTGACTATGCTCTTGTGTTAGTACTTTCTGCCTGTCAAGCAACACTGAAGTTCCTTAGAGCTGGGCAACATCCTAGCAATTCATTAATGCCATGTTCACTGATTTTTTACGTTATTTTTATTTGGACCCCTAGCATCTTGACCGGATGCGACTGTAAGTCACTTTAGATAAAAGTGCCTGCCAAATGAATACATGTAAATGTAAAATCTAACCTGTGTAATGTACCCAAATGAAGCCTCTTTTTTATTTATGAGGGTCTAGCACCAGAATTAGTTCCTGTTTGCCTTCTCAGTGTTTGGACTGATCCCAAAGTACAGATTTAACACTAGTTTCAGCAAAAGGTAATTGTTACATAGTACTTTCTGATTGCAAGGAACCTTCAAAAAGAACTGCCTCGACCCCTCTATAACAGACAGCCTGATTACGAATCATGTTATTGATGTGATGAATGTAAGATGTTTGCTAATAACTGCTCTCATACCATCTGTTAATCTTTGTTGTGATTAAGGAGGTAATCCTAATACCTATTATTCCTAATGACATGGCCAGGATCTTTTGCTTATACAAGCTTAACGTATTAGCCTTCAGAGGCAGCTGAGATGAAGCACTGGAAGATATCAGCAATCTTGGCTACAATTGAGAAATTGGCCCGTCCTCCACACAACAAAAGTGATACAAAAGAATTACACCTTCACTAAAGTCTATTTCCTCGTATAATCACACAAAATGATTTTTCTTAAATATGATAATAAATCACAGCAAAAATCAATGTGGCAGAGCCCAACTGCTATGGCCTGATAACGCATCAATCAATATTTAGTATTTAGATTTTAATTAATATGTGGCAGAGTGGGAACCCTTTAAGAGAGAAATATTATCTGAGATAAAAAATCCTGCACTGTTAGCATGCAAAAGTTGTTTCTCATATCTGTCATTGATCAGTCAGCCGTCGCTGTGATTAAAAACCCAAGGAAATTTCAGAGGGGAGCAGAAGTGGCCTGAGTCGATGTGTGTGTCTGTGCTCGCGTGTGTGTCTCCAGCATTTCTGTCGGCTCTGTCCCTTGAATGGGATCTTGAGTAAAACGAGAAACTGGAGGAGCCATTCAGCGTCTGCACACTAATGTCCATATGACTGTCTCATGATTTCTTTGTCACCTGAAACACGAGAAACAGGGATTGTGTTTCCAGTGTGTAAATGAAGTTTTCAACTTCTGTGAAATGCAGAGGTTTCAAGACTCATATTTGGCAATAAAACCAAACAAAACTACACTGGGTTTTTTGGGTTTTCCAAATTAGAATACACTGTTTGTGAAAATATATTTAATTATGTAAGATTATTGAATAATCAATCATCATATTTCCATATTTCAACTGTTTGCTAATCTTTACATTCGTTTTTTTCATACATGTATCCTTTTATTAAGGTTTGATTTAATTAGAATGTCATTTAACCTTAACAATGTCTTGAGACAGAAGCATTGCAAAGAATAGCAAGTACAATGATTTTTTCAATGAGAACATTCATTGGATGTTTACCTATGTGACACGTTCATAACAGATATGTAGTTTTCAAAGTACTATTTAACAGTAAGGAAGGAAATGAATTAGGCAGCTGATATTCCTTTATAATATAAAACCTGTTAAAAAGAGTTTATTAGGAAAGCATATGGTTATTTCATCCAAAGAATGCATCACATACTGTTTACAGTAGGTGCATAATCTTTTCTTAAGGTTTTAACTGTTAAACCACTACTTAAACATGTGAGTACCAACTGTTATACAGTTGAGTTGCCAAGAGTGACATTTGCTATTGCAATCCTTTTGCTTAATAAAGAGATTAAAATAGATATATATAGAACGGCATTTTGTGTTGTCAAATGGGAGGGGAGAAAGATACATTAAGCTGTTCGGTATGGATACACTTGTTTAGAAGAGACCTTGTTTAGATTTCTAGATAATTTCTGAATTAATTATTGTCGAAAGAAAAGATGTGTAGCATGATACTCCTTAAGGTTTTTTCATGCTATATTATATATTATGCTGGTAATTTAAAAATAATTTGGTAAATATTTGCCAACTTTCCTTTTGAAAAAATCTGTTACATTATTGTAAAATAAATTACACATATTCATAATTTCCTTAAAAAAGTACAAGTACAAATTAAAATAACTATTCTTTCATTAGTTGTACCTGTAATTGTCAGATCAGTTGTATTTTGGGGTGCTTTTAGCCTCCTGACCCAAAAGGTCTGCTTTGTTTCTTACAAATTAATGTAATTATTATTTTTTTAAGTCAGCCTACTATTTAGCTGGAAATATTTTCAACATTGTATTATTTAGCTAATGGTCTGCAAATAGCATTGAAATATTATTTTCCTTGTTATAAAAGTTAAATATAGTCAAATATTTATAAGCACATCAAAATGAAAGATGAAGAAAAAACATGAGAAAAATATGCTAACTGTTCAACACAATAAAAAAATGACTGACTTACAAAGATATGGGATATACAATATGCATCTAACTGAGCTGTCATCATCATACAGAAGGCTATTGATTTGCAATTAAAATATTATCGATTACATATACTATAACATCCCTGGGAATTCTTGCGTAATCAATTCAAACCATTTAAGTCAAAAATATGAAGTGATTTTTTTTAAACTTAGCTTTATCGTCATACTCGCTGTGTGTGCTAGATAGTGAGACCACGGGTGAAAAATCAATTGCTGGTTTTGTGTA
Organism: Lepisosteus oculatus; assembly: GCF_040954835.1. Lineage (NCBI taxonomy): Eukaryota > Metazoa > Chordata > Actinopteri > Semionotiformes > Lepisosteidae > Lepisosteus > Lepisosteus oculatus. The sequence continues at coordinate 18,057,547 of NC_090705.1, forward strand.
TTAGTAACACAGTAACACCAAAGCCATCATCGCTCTCAAAGAAAACTGAAGCTGATCTGTGAAGCAGGACGATAACAGGGCACTCTGGGTTACTCCAGTTTTAAGCGTCTCAAGATTGTCTGCCTGCCGTCTGACCTTTTGTAGGTCAGCTGGTTATTAGGTCATGGCTGGCTCAAAGTGTAGCCACACGTAGCAAACTCTGAGGTATCTTCAATAAATAGGGTGGTACATGATCCCCTGCAAAAATGATCAGCAGTTGAACTAGCCTGCATAATTATTCAAGAGATGGAGCTTTTGTTTACAGCAGAGAATGTCACTGCATTAGTGGAAGAATTTAATTCAGTGTTTTATTTCAGGTGCAGTGTTGTCTCTTTATATACAGTAGGTCTAAATATAAGGAGTAGAAGATTGTGATGAAGATTGTTGCAGATTGTATGCTGTCAGTTGTGAATATATATATTCATGTGAAAACCATGGTAGTAATTTGTGATTAACATGATTATGTTCACTAAGTATTTATAATTAATGTTATTTTACCATTCCATTTTTTATAGTCTACTATGTCCAAGTCCTACAGTGATTGTCCTTGATAAACCACTGATCTGTAACACTAATAGTGTCCTATGAATTTGTAGCACAGATGATGGTACTGTATATAATAATTTAGAGAGGATAACCGCCTTGGTATATATGAGCTACAAAGGGAAACGCAGAGGTTAAATTTATGCTAAAAAGTAAAAAGAAAGAAAAACAAAGCTTCACATGTGAGGAAAGCTGAAACATTTCAACATACTTTTTTGCATTAAATTAACCTCTACTTGTACCTTAATTTAGCATGGGTTCATATAATTGTTTAGAGAATACCATGATAATCACCTACCCTTGAACCTCTTCAACAGTGAGCGTGCTGACACCACATGGTATTTCAGAAAGCATTTATATGTAATGCAAAAAGCAAACAGTTTGTTTAAAAACTGAATGGCTGAATTTGTTTTAAAATTGGAAATTCATATGCTTTTCTACAGTAAACTTATTAATATTCAGAAGTTTGAAGTATACAATGATTCTGTCAGTTTAAAATATCTACAGTATTTGTACATAAACTGGTTGAAACCCATGTAGTTTGTATGGAAATACAAATAGTGTGCTTCTATAAATAAATTAATATTTTACCAACACAACTTAATAAAAATAAATGTCTAAATTACACGACACTAATAGGAGTACAAATGTTGGCCCACAACAACAATAAAACCTATAAACAGTTTTAAATCTAAAAACGTATAACTAAAACATCAGTTCACATTTGCTGGCTTGATGCCTTTCTGTTTCACAAAAATATCTGCTTTTGTAATTCAAATTGACAGAGGTGCAATAAAATGGAATGCATAATTTGTTTTTTCTATATGATAATGTACTGTTGTTCTATTGCTAATATTTAATTTCTTCCCTAGAACTGGATTGTCCTGTTTCATCACCAATTCTTTTAAAACATTGCTGGCAGAAAAGTGTCTATAGGAAAATAATTTTTACTCTTAATGATCAATTAACAATGGAGATTTCAATGCTATTTTTTGGAGAAGTATTCACAAGATGCCAGGTTTTTTCCATACTTACAGTATAAAAACAAACATAACATGGTTTTCAAAGCAATTGTGAATTTCTAAAGCTTACATTTCAAATTGTTCTCATTCTATATATTATTTCTACCATTTGGTGCAGTGGTGAGCATTACTGCCTCACATTGCTGGGGTCCTGGGTTCCCTTCCAGTCCTGAAGTGCTATCTGTGTGGAGTACTCGCATGGGTGTTCGCATGGGTTACCTCTGGAAGCTAAGGTTTCCTGCAACAGTCCAAAACTGTCCACAGTCCAAAAACATACTGGTAAGATAATTGGAAAATTGGCCATAGCTGTGACTGGAGGCTTGACTGGGTCTGTGTGCCTGCCCTGCCATGGACTGGCATCTCATCCAGGGTGTACCCTGACTTGCACCTGCTGGTTGCCAGGTAGGACAGATGAATTGGAAGAAGGAATTAGAAAATGGATGAATGCATGCATTTCCACTATTAGCAAATTCTCATTAAAAACAAGTATTTCACTACATATACTGTATAAAGATAATTAATCTATGTGGGTATCAAGGGGCCTTCTGTTAGAAGGTATCTATATTTTTAAGAAGGATGTGTCTCTTTTCTCTTCCTTTCAGCATGGAATCAACCTTTACTTGCTCCTTGGCAGTCTACGCATGCTGATGCAGCTACTATTTTTACTTTATTATCTGTTGCCTATCCAGTTAATACTGCATATTCATCTTAACTGTGTTTATGCCACCAAGCTTTAGTTTTACATTAAGTAAGCATCATCAATAGTGATTATGTATTTCTCCAAAGATGTATTGCTTTACAAAACACGTCCTGTGGGTGATTTAGTAATCATCATAAGTATTACAGACATAATTTTGTGTTGAAAGAAAAGTTCCTTATTGGATTAGTCTTTTCCCACAATATGTCTCATTCTGTTCAATATGTGAAAACTCCTGGCCAAAAAGTGATGAAATCTAGCAGGCATTATGAACATGGCAGTCTCTGGTATCACACTAGATGTAGGCCCTCTCTCATCAGAGGAAAATATTTATTTGCTGCCAGGCTACAACTGGTGGCAACTGAGGTGTGGGTATGGTGCTTACAGCAAACAGTAGTCTTATTTTACACCCCAACCAGAGTGAAATGAAACTAAATAAAGTTCACACTCTCACACTGTTTTTTCTATAACACATACAGTATGTACAAGAAAACACAAGACTATACGATATGTATATCTAAGAGCTGAGGAACATTCAACAGTAAGTAAAAGATGTTAATGGACTTATTTGAATAAAGTGTTGATGTCTAAAGGCATTAGACCATGTGGTTTGTCCACAAATTCAGCCTTTGCTGGTTTATGACCAGACTCCAGGTCTCCAGCTTCTGGGCTTAGGCAGCTCCTAGGGGGCTGTGTACACCTGACTGAGCTCCATTGAGCTGGAGCAGGTGGAAGTCAGCAGAGGAATCCTGGGTCAGCTGCATGAGAGAATGTGATTGTTAGTGGAAGCCGTGAAAGTCCTCTGTCTAACATCATAGCACTTGCACTGGTGCTCTAGGCTTGGAGTGCAAGAAATGAAGCGCCGCAAGAAATGCCTGGCAAAATCTTACCCTTTGAAGACGAGCAACTGCAGGCCTGGCAGGTGGGACTCTAGTGAGCTAAATTGAATGAATGGTCATATTTTGTATATGTTTGTATATAGGCTTTAGAGTATGTCTTCTTTTATGTATGTTACAGTTTAAAATAGAAATTCTGAAAAAGAAATGTTTTCCTTTTTTTAACTAGGGTAATTACATAATAAATCTGAAAAATGTGAATCATTAAGCTTTATGAGCATTAAGCAGAAGGAGTATATTTCATTTGAATAGCTGATGAGACTTTCTTTAGTTTTCTTTAGTATCCATGAATAATCTGGAAAATTTGGATACTGGGCAATAAATTGAACAGAAATCTTCTACTAAGGATATTTAATTTTAATATTTACAATTTTTAATTTTGAATATTTGTCCTTTGCACTATTTATATTTTGGAATATTGTAATATGTAAAAATTTGTAATATTTGTCTGACAGACATCTGTTCAAATTACTGCTAAGCGTCTCAGGAGAATAATATCCACAAACCATGGCATGAGTAGTTGTACATTATTCCATTTAAAGTATATTACTAAGATTAGTGTAAATGTCCTGCTAACTGAAGACGAAAGAATTCAGATAAAACTCCCTTTCCCAGGGGGTCTCAATAGAAGCACTGCAAAGCAGATGAAATGCACCAGATGTGTAGACTGCTGTACAAAGATGGACAACCAAACTCCTCAACAGCTTTCACAAAGACTGGAATGCAGCACCTCTCTGTATAAAAAAATCTCTGGAGTTCCCAAGTGGGCCTGACTTCAACATTTCAGACTACTCTTCAAAGATGACTCCATGAAAGTGGCTTTAAGGGATATACAACAGAGGGGTAAAAAGCTTGTTTTGTTGGAGATAAACTTCAAAAATATGTTAACATTTGTCAAAGGAGCATAACACGTGGACTGCTGATGACTGAACAAAGGTGCTTTTGGTTAGATACAAGCAATTTATAGGGTCAGGGAACACGACCTCCATATTGAACGGGTTTTCCTAACTATCATATTTGGCGAGTGGAAGTATCAGATCCTTCTTCAATTCAGTGTTTGTGTGCGAGTTGTTTGAATTCTGAAACCCACACAAACATATTAGAAAAGCTGTCTGCAGCCGTGCTTTTGATAATTGCTTCTAAATTCCAAGAAGGTCTACTTTAATGCTCAGTGTAATGCTGGATATAACATGCTAGCAGGGGGTGGTTTCCACAAAATAAATATCTCTCGGCAATCTGAAGGCATAATATTAGCCTACAATATAGTACTACAACTCTTTGAAGGAAGAACAACAGGGAAACAAGAAAGCAGGAACATGCGAAAAATTGTACCTTTCATTAGCCAAACTGAAAATATCCGCATAACTAGATTTGCTCCTTTTCAGTGTGTGTTCTTTAGAAAAGCACAAATTGCAGAGACAAAGCACATTCCCTATTAAAGTTTACTGTTTCAAGTTAGCTTCGACAACATTTAATTCAGTTTTCAGTTGGGCCATGGGGCAGCAAACGTATGAATATATATATATAAGGTGTTAACCTTTGATTACTTAGTTATTTTTTCTCTTTATTAAATGCCTTTATTCCTTAAGCTGTCACAGTGTTGAATGACTCTATTTGTTACAAATTTGAGGTAGACACTTCTTTGCAGTTTTGATACATGCTTTAACATTAACATAAAAGTGAAATGAATGAACTGAGAAGTTTCAACATATTTAAGTTTTGGGAGTTTGTGTTTGTGGCTTAAATATTAGTTTTTTTTTTGTAAAGAAACTGATTCTAAATTGTTAAGCACACAGAGGTACTCAGTCTAACAGAGTCTCATTAGAATAAAAGGCCAGTGCTTGGTAGTGGTAGTTTGTGCATATCTCCAAAGGAAGCAAGCCTGTATAAAACTGACAGTAAATGGGAAGGGTAATGGCCTTTCCCTTTAATGTTAATGAGTAGACACCAACCAATGGGATATCGCTGCCAAGGCATGGCTACTGAATCTTTATACCCCTACCGCATTAGACAAATCAGGATCCTGAAGCCCTACCTTGGCTCCTTTTCCTGAGGGGAAATAAGTTAACAAGCCCACTTCGTTTGTGACAGGAAATGACGGAGTTACCTCTGTGTGTTTCTGCATGAGTGCACGTACCCAATAGATATAACTGCAAGTGGGCCTTTCTTGGACTGATCATCACTCCCTCTCTTACATCAATGTTTCCCTTTATGCTCTCACTCAGGCACCTTTCAAGTCCTTGTAGATGGTTGGTCTTCACATTTTGTCTGTGACGACTGAGTTTTCGTCAGCTACTCCTTCAGGTATCTTCATTACCTGTCAGTGAAGACATTTTGTCTGCATTGCTCTGGTGTGAAGTCTGTAGATTTCTTACGCATTCCTGGGGGTCCACCGCCTCCCTTAGGATGCCTTTCCATCTTTGTGCCTTCACCTTGAATGAGGGCCAACATCTGAACAAGCCTTGCTCTGTGGAAGGCCTAGGATGCTGAGTCGGGCCCTGTTAAAACTGTGCCTCTCCAGTTGCATTGTGGATGCAGTTTCCATAGCATAAGAAAATGTGGGGTATTGCACCACACAGAAGAAGGATGGTATTTTACTGCACTAGAGGCAAGGCCATACCATAGACCCTTTCTTAGAGCGCAGGTTCTGCTGCCTGCATGTGCATGGGCATTGAATTATTTGGTGGCTGCATCTGTCAGAAATACTGTGAAATCCTGGTCGTGATGCATACAGTAGGTATTCAGGTCCTTGCCAGCACTTTTTCCCAGCCCTACCATGTGATAGCGTTAGCATATTGTCCCATTGGTTGTTGACTGGGATGGGCAGTTTATAGGCACCTGTCAGTTCGCAGAGGTGGAGCTGTGCATGGTCTGTGCCCATGCTTTAATGCCCATTTGGATTACATCAAGGAAAAATGGTGATAGTTCAAAACTTTTCAGAAGATGTGTAAGTTGCAGTAATACCAGCTTCTCCAGTAGGTGCTCTGAAGGATATAATAGTGAGGTATATTGAATAATAATAGAGTTTTTTGAAATAATCAAATGTAAAACAGGGAAAAGAAATTCCTAATTTGATTTTGTTTTACATTCTGGAGTAGGTTCTGTTTCAACATTACATCAAGAGCTCCATAGCTTGAACCGTTCGTTGTCCCATCTTGTCTCTCCCTGCTTGAACATTATTTTCAGGCTCTCGGTTACCTGCCCTCCTGTCTTGTATTGTAAATTGCTCTTGTCATTGAAATGTTAACAGTAGTACCTTTCTGGTCGAGTGCTGCTGTGCCCCTTGTGTGATTTAACATTAACACCACATCAGGGGATCCGGCATTAGAGTGGGAACGAAACAAAATGTGAGCATGTCCCTCCTGCATTAATAGGGAAGGTTATTAAAAACTTCAAGGAAGTGGCTAACTTGGTAATTAAAGGCAACCCTTCATCCCTGTGACTCATTGCAATTAATGATGCACACTGTATGCTAATGGCTGTAGTGTCAATTCGGCCACAGAGAAGTGTACTTTCGCAGCACTGGTGACAAAGAGATTCCGTGTCGAAATGTTGACATGAGGGTAAGCTTTTTTTAAAAAGAAATGATGAAAAATGAAAATAAAAGAAAATGAACACAAACTGAACCTTAACTTCCGTCCCAGCGAAGGCATTTTTGAGAAAACACATAATAAAACCAGGGACTGCTGTTGTAAGACAAAGCCACAGCATTGGAAAGTTAAAATAACCTTATGGATAATATGTAGAAGCCATTTATCAGATCCTCATATACTTTTTCTCTCTGGGAGTTTTCTGTCAACACTCAAGTGATATAAATATAATTCCAAAATTTTATGTATCTCTACTTATTCCTGTGCATGTTAACAACTTAATATATAGCACATAAGTCCACATATTTGTGGATATATACTGTAGTGCAGAACCATTAAGACAAAAAGAAAGAAGTGCAGACACTGTTACAAATACAAAAGAAAATCAAGAAAGGAAGATAGAAAGTGTGCATCATGACAGGCAGTCTGCAGACAGGGTTGTTAGTTTATGTAGGCTGTAGGCTGAGTCGACTGGAAAATTTTGATCACTTTAATTTACTATATCCAGCGTGCCTGCTCTACTCGTCCAGCGCTTTTATCAAGCTCTGTGAGGTGGTATTGATTTTTTTATTTTCTATGTAGGATAAGAAGACAGAGAGTTAGGAGCAAGAGTGAATGAAGAACTTTCCTCAGATTACTGCTATTCTCCAGCTTATTGCATCCTGTCGTTTGTGGTTTCAGATGATGTCCAGTATGTCAGGGCTGCTTCAGGCAATAAACAGGGTGAATAACAATGGAAAAGGCCAGAAAGAAAAAAAAAAGCAGGACTCAAAGGGTAAAAGTAAGAAAGCAACAATAAAATAGGAGAAAAAGAGAAAAAGTATCGAAGGCACATAAAATAAACCAGTGCTGAGTTTTTTAGTTTATTGTACAAGTGTCTTTTCTTGCCTTTTTGGACCGTTTAAATAAAATTAGAACAACACATTTTATTTTAGAAAACACTTTTCACGAAAGATTATTTCAAAGCTCTGTGAAATAAGAAAGAACCAGGGGGAAAAAAATCAAATACAATTTGACATTTGTAATGATTCATATTAACTGTCATGAAAACTATTGGGGAATTGCGTATTTGTATTTTTTTTGCTGAAACAGAAAATCGCTGTAAGGAAAACCTTGCTCTTCCTTTGAACAATTGACTCCACCGAGTTTGAATAGAAACAAAAGACAAAGCAGCTTTCTTTGCAAGTGAGAGCTGTGAAAAGGAAAGGTCCCTCTTAAGGACAGCTGACGTGTTGGGCCTGTTTGCGCCGCTTCTTAATTAGTTAAATCGGGTGATCTGAAATGAAAAGAGATGTCTGAGAACTCAAAATCAATGCAGCAGTCAGATATTAAAATGCATCAATGGTCTCCCAATCAAGTTAAAGTTCATTGCAACCTTGGATAAATCCATATCAGATTCTCAGAACTGGTGCTAGATTTTCATTGATGAATAATAAGTTGGTTTTGTGTTTGCTGAGGACTTGCAGAACAGCATTGATACGGCTGGGCTCATGCCTGTTGACAACACAGTTGGACAACAACCTTAAGCAGACTGATTTTAAGACAGAATTGTAGTTTTTATGCATTGATGTTTCTATTTAACTTACTTACAGCAGAAGCAAGGCGTCTGGTTAACACATTATTTTATACTGCTGCTACAGCACTTTAAAGAGACTTCACATTAAGTGATCTTTAATCTGTTTTTCTCCATTTATAAACTGCGTTATTTGAAAAGAAAATATTGCATGGCACTTAACAAGATCACTATTCCTGAATATTTTAGCACTTTGAGTGCATGACTTCCATTAGAAAATAATTGTTAGGTTAGAGGACTTTGATTTGTGGGACTTTTCTTCTATGTAGGACAGTGTTTGTAACGTTTAGTTTTAAAATTACTACAACTGCTTATTATTTTTCTTAAAATTGGAAGAAAATAAAAACAAGTGTGTGCAAATGCCATATAAACAACATTATGCCCCAAAATAAGAAGCAAAATTAAAATAGCTTTTAACCTTTGTGGTATATGAAACTATTTTTTTGTCATGTCATGTAATAATTCTCCCCTCAGAAGATCTTAGAAAACAGAAAGAAATGAATAGGGGAAGTAATACATTTCTCAACACAGCAAAAGAGCACAGTTTACTGGAATATATTTCAAAATTATCAAAAAGCACCTTCATTTCTTAAGTAATGGCCTTTTTAAGAAAAAGGACTTGAGACTTTTTTTTAAACTATGATGATGTTATGGTTGATAAAATACTTTTTGTTTGTTTTGCAGAAAATTATATAGTTACTTCCAATGAAAGGGAAACAAAAGGTAGAACTAGTGAACTAGTGTTTTACATCTGAGGAAAGAGGAAGCACAAATATATATATTTTTTACTTTTTAGCTGATAGCCTTTTATTTTTAATTTTCCATGGAATTGAACTGGTCGTGTTTTTATTTTTGTTATATATTTTTTAAAGATAAAAATACCAATTTCTCAAAAATAATTTAAGTTGATAGATGCCTGCATTTGTAGTTTTCAGAACACTTACACAATTACACTAATTATTTAAATAAAAAAATAAATAAACGTATACAAACACTACAGAGAAGCAACAAAATAAATATATGTAAAATACATACTACATATACAGTATGAATATTTATGTAGTGTATGTACCTGTATCTTTATTAGCTGAACTGGTATCCAGTAACCTGCTGTTTTAGTTTGAAATAATATTCCTAATTAGCATATATGTGTTTTAACACCATTAACCTATGAAGAGATTTATTTATGGAATAGGTGTATGAATATTTTTAGTCAATAATATTTTTGTCCTTATTTCACTGACAGAATGTACCCTTTAAAATCAATTCTCTGCTTAGAACTATGTTCACTTTAAAATATACTGCAAAAAATAAAATAAACAGGCCACTTTCTTTGTTTTGTTTTTTTAATCAATTTTACATATGTATGACAAGAGTTTAGAAATTAATTTACTAGTAAGATGTCTTTTTTTAGATGAAGCAATGAAGCTGCAGACCAAGAGAGTCCACACCAAGCCTTGAGGAGAAATGAGAAAGTGGACTCCTGTTCTGCAGAGAGGTAACTGACAGTCTGATAAAAGATGTCTTGAATTCTCTAATTAAAACTGAAGACCTCTACAGATTCATTGCAACATGCAATCTTAAAGTAATTCATTTAGCCGAGTGTCTCACGCAAGGTAAGGGCTTTTTTATTTGTTTTGCTTCTACTTTTTTTCTTCCAAAGATGATTTGTTCCTTTTTATTTTAACTCTAAAGCTCTATAAGTGTGAGTCTCCTGAGTTTTTAGAAATGTCGGATTTTGTTTTCTACATTGCCCTTGGAGTGAACTACAAGAAGCTACAATATCTCCCATTTCTAAAGCACTGAAACACTGCTGGGGAATGAATGGGTGGACGCTGAATACAGATTTATACTAGTAGGGAAGTTTTTTATAGTTTATAAAATGTATTCTTGGATGTTGACACGGTCAGACAATTAATGGACACATTTTTCTTTTTAATATGAAGATTGCGGTCTGAGGGACCATGCTATTATTGATAGTAGTTTTAAGAGGTAATATATGACTTTTATGTTACATTTTTAAATATAATCCTTAGCTGTACATCAGCTATAACTGATTGTTTTAGTAACTGTCTTTGCATGTTGCAGCTAATACATTCAAACGACATGTCTACAAATTTCATGATTCAAGAAAAGGAAATGAAACTGCTGAAAGTAAAACTCAAGTAGAAATAAAGGGTTATACTGTACAAATATTCATATAGTGAAGAATTTTGTAATAATTTATAATGTTTTATTCTAAATAATTATATACAACTTAAAAAACACACTTTATTCAGTCCCCTTGAAAAGTTATGAAATTGTTTTACTAGATGAAACTGAAATTATTTCATTCCAGTGATTATAAATGGCTACACTTAATTACTGTATATGTATTGCAGGAGGAGGTTTTCCTTGGCACTTCAAGAGAATAAACCCTTATTAAAAATCAAGCAATTTTTGTGGTTTATTTTTATTTTGAAAGGAAATTCAAGACAGTGAAATTAATGTAGCAATAGGAACAGCAGTACACTTAAAAATGTATCTATCATGAGCACAAACAAGAAAAAACTCTGTCTGGACATGCTGTAAAGATATGGATACAGTGCATTATAAAAGTGAAATGGTCTTTTTTCTCATTATACGCACATAAGAAGCTCACATTATATGGTACAACAGACGTACATGCAACAAGTACCCAGGCTCAACGATGTCTGTCTGCCTTGTAAGTTTGAAACAGCTCCTCCCAGAGTTGTCTGGCACAGTAAATGATGTGTTGTGTTTGAAACAAAAAACAAAGCAAAACACATTTTGTCCTTCAAAAAAATGACAAAGTTTAGTGAAATTATAAATGAATAGTTAATAATGTGTCTTGCTTAGAAAGGTGGAAACAGGAATCATTTTCCATTTGCACCAAAAAGAAAACACATTTCAATAGACAAACCTCATGCAATGAAAATACCAATTATCTGTCTTTTTAATCATTTTCAATATGACTATATTTGAATGGGGATCAGCAGCATTCAATCAACTTAGCTGAGTGCTATTCTGTTGTACCAGCACTAGGGAGATGAGGAATGTGCTTGCTTCCCGCTGAAAGCACTCTGTGAAAGCCACCGACCATTTCTCATACTGCAAGTCCCACAGCAGAGTTAGCATTGATTGGGGGGAGTGATGTGGGTCTTATTGACAGAATTGCAAGTTCACAGGCTTTACATGTTGAGCCACTCAGAAACTCATTAAAAGCAAATATTTAAAGGCTAAATTGTGATTTCTTCACAGGGCTGAAAAGGTGCTATGTGAAGTATATGTACCGTGATAGAAGATCATTAGGTTCCACATAAACATTATATACTTTTTAAAAATAATTTCATTCATTGATTTGATTTATTGATAAATTTGTATAAGGTTAAGTAATCTCACATAAATTTGCTATTTTTCATGTAATATATTTTATTTTCAACATACAAGGACTGGGATTGTGTTTGTTTATATAAAATGAAGATGAGGATGATTTTGGTAACTGTGGGATACCATAATTTTGTTCAATGGTCTTTCATTCTTTCCTGAGCTTCAAGGCAATATTAATATTTAGACTATAACATCTCATTTGGAACTGTCAAAATGATGAAGGAGAAGCTATCAAAGTATTCTATAGAGTAGTCGAAATGTCAAAAGTAAACTTTGATTATTTTTTAGCTTTGAATGTGTAAAGCTAAACACATTCTCGTTTTTTAGCTTTGCACATTCATAACCTAGGCCTCTTTTTACAACAAGTATTTTTCAAGAAAGAAAACTTCTGCTTAAGTCCAAAACCATTCATTTTGAACATGATCTAGCTTGTGGTTTTATTAATTTTCGTCATTCATTGTCCATAAAAAGACCAAGTAACTAAGAAACAGTCAGTGAGGTTGCTATCTCATCTTTAGTTAAAATGGTACCCAAAAGCATGACAAGGTGGGCATACAATAGTTATATTCCATGCTGAAAAGAGAAGAGAGAAAACACAACGTTTCATCTGTGGAGCCTTCTTCAAGTGTGAGGTGTGAGCTAATCCAAAAGTCAAAAACAACTTGTTTTGAAACAGTTCAAATTATTGTTACCATGTTCTAGTCAAACTAAAGTCAAAATTACATTCTACAGGCTGATTTGTTTTGGTTTATTCTAAAATGCTTAACATTTTAAAATAATGGTCTATTCAGTCAGTATCCACATGCACTCAGGATTGTTAGAGATCAGCAGTGTTAGTCACAGGAATTCAAGGTGGAAGTGCCTGGGGTATTTATGAATTATTTCTGTAATATGCACTCAAATTGTCATGTAAACATGTGGCCATTATTGTGAAGCTTTAGCCCAAAATACAATATACTGTATAGATGTTGTCTTGTCACTGTGCTGGCGTACCTCTGTACAACTTTATTCTGATGGGAACCACCTTAATCTGGCTTAGCTTTGACATTAATTGAGAACAGAGAACAAAAAATAAAACATAAAAACAACTAAAATACTTAAAGCATGGTAAGACCCAAATGATAAAACAGAGCACCTGGTCTTTTGCGTTACTTTAACAAAGATAAGTTTTAGGGAAAGAAACAGCATGTTTGTCCTCATCTTCTCAGCTGTGTCTCATTTCTTGGTGTGCATTCTGCCACTTCTGCCAGAAATCGCACGAGAGCACGCAGGCATCACCACATACTCACGCGCACTCCGCACCGCACATATTCATGCACTTATTGATACCACACTTCTTCCTTTTTAAACCCTCTCTCCTCAATCAGTCCTCACTCAATATTGGGACATTTCTCAGCTAAAGCTATTCAACCCTTCGATCTTAATTTCTAGTTCTCTCTCGACCTTTTGATAACAACCTTTGCTTAACGTCCAAGACTCCTCTTTAATGTCAAACGATTTGGATACCTTTGCTTCGTTTTGGATTTTTATTCAACCACCTCTCCGGTCCACGCACAGGGTCCATCTTTTAGCCTACATTTAGGCATCCCTGACAACTTCATTGCACCATTGTTCTCCTTCCACTGTCTGGAGCACGCTGTCATATTAACTCCTTCATTCCCATGACAACATTTCCAATATTTATTGGTTTAATAATCTGTCTGTATATCTTCTTGTTTTCTTTAATTCTGAGAATGTGTCTTTCCAGGCTACTTTGATTTTTTGTATCATTTGTGTATCCAGTTGACATGTAATGACCAGGTTGCACAGTGATATAAGACTTTCCATTTGAGATACATGAGCTGATGTCCTTGTAGTCCTGGGATGACTCTTCCAAATGCATTCCATCTTGCCTACAGTGGAAGTGTACTACACTTGCACTCCATCCACTGGAGTGAAGGAATAGAAGGAAGACTAATGCACAGAAACAAAGCTTACAAGAGTTTTTAAGCTCTTTTTAAGAAGGTCAGAGGGGAGCTAGTATGTGTATCTTCCCTAGCCTTTTGTTTCTTGTCTAATTCAGGCTGTCTGGCAGTTCCTGCAGTTTGAGACTTCTTATCTGATCTATATTTGCAGCTATTTGAGGTTGACTGTTAATGGAGTCAAATCTGTTGGTTCCCACGAATAATAGCTACTCTGAGAGGTTAAAATAGGAACCTATGTCAATGTGCAAGCTGCAATGGATCAAGTAGAATTTAGGCAGACACTTGAAGAGGCTTCAAAACCAAGATGTTCTTTTTTCTGTGTGTGGTAGTACCCTCTACTTTTAACCTAAAAATCTTTTCTGAAGCTTTCAATGCATAGTCCTAGGAAGTCCTAGGATGTTTGTGATCTGACCAATTGAGAAGTGTATTGACAATAACCCTCAAAGTCATAGTCCTAGCAGTAGATTTGAACAGTTCTTGCAGGTTAGGTAGATGTTTCTAGACTCAGTCTGACTGCTACCTGTAATTTTTATATGGACCTGTTCACAAAGACATTGAGCTGTGAGCTGCTGATTCCATAATCTTCTTATGTGAGTTGCTGTAACTGTATGAACAGATGAAATTCCTGATTTTATTTTTCCCCCATTCTTATACAATTTCTAAAACTCCTTTTACAAACTACAACTGCAGTGACTTGTATGAATGGGTTGAAAAAAGAAATAAGTGAGTTTCTTTAAGTACACTTGCAGACATGCTATCTGTGCCCGAGTGTATTTAATGCACTATTGCTGATGTCTTGCCTAAGCTCAGCCCACTTAGCACAGTATTATGCTATATGAATAATCATGCTTATTTCCACAATGATTTTTTTCTTGTGGTCATAGTCCAATCCATTACCTGCTTCAATGAACCGTTGTGTTGCTAATGTGCAGAGCTCTCAGCCCTAGGTGATGGAAATACCTGCCCTCTTTCCAGCCTGCCATTAATTATAGTTATCATTAATATGTATAATTCATGAGAATATTTGTTTGTCAAGCATTCCAGACGGGTCACTTAAATCCTAGATCAATTGATAATGTTCACACCAGCATGGTGTGGAATAAATATGCACTTCGTACCAATGTTCATCTCTGCAGCTGTGCCGGAGTTAAGCCATGTGAAAAAAATAGGCTTTAGGATGGCAGTTTCCCTTGGGTCAAGTATAAAGTGACAGTTTCACAAAAAAAGAAGGATCATTTGAGAATGTTAATTAGTGATGTTGGACAGCTTTTATGGATCCACTAAAGGAATCAGTTTGATTGACTGTCTTGCCTTGAGACATTGTTTTTAAAAGTTGTTAGTCAAAGGATGATAGGATAGATTTTTCAACAAGTTTGCATTTCACAGTTTATTTTTCTGACAAAGAAAATGAAACTTCTAATATTAAAAAGAAACATATACACAGAGCCATCTTGTCATCCAGCACACACAGGACATATATTATAGATTCCGAAGTGATAATAAGTACATATTCAGTATGATCTGGCTTTCAGAGTTCTTAATTTGTTGAAAATTGATTATTTCCATCTCTTGTGATGCTTTTTAATCATGCTTTTCTTTGTCTAAACACTGAAAAAGTTTCATATGTCTGACTGAAACTGTTGCATTATTAAAATAGCCTGGCATAGACCTCACACACTCTATTTGTGGTTTAATCAAAGGAAACAAAATTATGCTATTATAGTTATAATGCTATGACAAATCGATCATGAGGAAATTAAAAGAGTGGAAATTTTTACACCCAGAATAAACAAAGAGCCAGAGGATGTGTGTGTTTCCATTGTTTCAACAGCAGAACAATTCAAATGAAGAATGTACTGAAACCAGTAGTTCAACGTTACTTAAGGCTTTATTGTCCCAGTTCCATATTCTAACTACAGAGTTAAAATGTTTTAGTCCATACTTTTTCAAATAAAGGTAACCAAAGTCTGAATGTAAGCAGTGAAAACTATGTAAAACTAAATTTGTCTTTCATGAAGGAATGAGAGGGTAAAAAAAACTTCTATAAAAGCATAAAAATGCAGAAATACATTTTCAAGTTTGATTATAAGTGGCCCACAAATTCAGTTTAATTATATGAGCATTAATATGTTATCATTCCACTGGGGGATAATTGAAGAAAAATCAAACTAGGCATTTTGAATTGAAAGGAGGTGTTACTTCAGTCCAGTTCCTACAGCAGATAGAAAATTAGATAGATAGGAAGTCACATTTGATCTTATATGAACTTTTTATTTTCGACTATTTATTTTGTTTAGATTAGTCTGTGTTGTTCTTATGATAAGGCCAAGACAACTCTCACACCAAGTCAAGTGCGTGTCGACTTTTGACTTGAGTATCATGAGATTTAGGTTTGTGTTTGGTTTAAAAATGCAATAAGATTTATTGAATAGCCTCTTTTCACATGAGTATTAACTATTTTCCCATTTTAGTAACATCTGCCTCTGATGGTATTGGGAACCAAATGTCTCGTACACTTTTTATCAGATTAGTGGCTAAAAAATGTAACTTAGTTAAAGTGTAGGATTTTTTTCACATCTTGACAAATAGGCACAAATTGTGTAGAAATTCCTAAACCTGGCAGCAAAATAAAACAGTGTGGTTGAAAATGAAATGGAAGATAAAATGATTGTAGGATTTCCCACTGGATAGAAGTTTATTATATTTACATTTATTCATTTGGCAGAATCATTTTATCCTAAGTGACTTACATCCTGGCAAAATGCAAAGGGTGCATATAGCAGTAAAATGAAACACCAGTAAAGGCATAGGAAGCATACATGCAGACCTGATTAAGTACTAGGATGCTGCACAATATTAAAAGTTTCAGTCTTGCTTGACAAACAGGAAATAGTAACATAAGAGCATAGTCCTGAAGATATTAGTTTTCAGTCAGAATTAAATTAAATATCTCTTCTTTTAATCTGAATATTAGATTAGAATCTAATTTGTCTAATTGCTCAATGTTACATCTTGACATAATAAGATGGTTCCACAGTTATATACCAAGAACAAATGAAAACGTTACAAACAAGAGCTGACCTTTTTGCCAATCTAGCTACCGCTGTCCACTTAACTGTTGCCTCTTAATATCGTGTCGGAAAATTTTCTCAGTGAAAGAAAGAGGCTATAGAACCACATTGATATCTTCTGAGGATTTTTATTCATGCACTGTTATGCACCAGGATCTGGTGAAGTGCACGAGGTGGACAGGAATAGCTTGAATGAAAAAGTTTGTTTGTTCAACTGCCTTTACAGGCCTTGTCAAGACCAAATTTAAATCTCCTTCCTTCTGGGGCTCCTTAAGGAGCACCAAACCTCACATAGCAACCTACAACAATAAACTACAATAACAAACTAAAGAAAACTAAAGTTGGGTTAATTGGACCATTGTCAGTGTTAGTTCACATTTGTGCTCATGTCTGACTTCCCATTGGGAACTGTTGCAGCTTCTTGGGTGAGTCCGATTTCCTAACCTGGCCATCAACTCTGCATGATCATGGTGGAAAAAGGCACACCTTGCACACCAAGATCATTAAATGAGTGAATCAGTTTTATGGACAAAGTGTGTGATTCAGATGACATGTGACAAGCTAAGATAAGACCTGTCAGAAGAAACAATACACAAATATTAAAAGAATTAATTAAAAGCTAAAATTGATTTAAAAGGACATGGTAGAAGACTTATTGATCCCAAAGCATGCATCTAAACATTATAACAAAACACTCATCATCTTAACACTATGAAATAGCACTAAGCATGCAATCTGAGGTTTTTAGAATATTAAGGACAGTATAGTTAGAGATTTTCAGTGCAGTAATGGTTGGTAAAAATATGGGACTTATCCCATATCTATGTCCTAATCTTTTAATGTTATAACGCATTATGGCAGAGGAGGCTGGTTGGAGATGGAGACCAGTGTAAGTTACAGTATACTTTACAACGGTTCTGAAAGTCCTTTTTCCATGTCTCTTTACTAAGTATGTACAACTTTAGGATTTACTTGTTTTCATGTAAGTCATGTTAAATTGAGCTCCAAGAGCAGACAGTGCACACATAGGAATTTTATGATGTAAAAAAAATGAGAAAAACGTTAAGATAAACATGCATGTGAATACTTTCTACATATATTAATAATTAAAAATTGCTTGCACTTACATAGTGCTTTTCTTGACACTCCACTCAAAGCACTTTACAGGTAATGGGGACTCCCCTCCACCACCACCAATGTGCAGCACCCACCCGATGGCAGCCATAGTGCGCCAGAACGCTCACCACACATCAGCTATCAATCGGGAGAACAGAGTGATGAAGCCAATTCATAGATGGGGATTATTAGGATGCCATGACTGGTAAGGGCCAGTAAGAATTTTTGCCAGGAGGGTTACACCCCCACTCTTTTCGAGAAATGCCCAGGGAGTTTTAATGACCACAGAGAGTCAGGACCTCGGTTTTACATCTCATCTGAAGGACGGCACCTATTTTACAGTATAATATCCCTGTCACTATTCTAGGGCATTAGGACCCACATAGACCGCAGGGTGAGCTTCCAGCAGCAGCCTTGACCAGTCTCACACCTGCTTAACTTCAGTGGGTTGTCATTTGTGAGTTGCAGGGTGATATGGCTGCTGACAGAGTATAGATAGTTCCAAAAGGTTTTAGTCCGCACTATGCTGGATGTGTCCAGATTATAGTTTTTTTTATCAATACTGACTAAAATACTTATAGA
This sequence comes from Lepisosteus oculatus, assembly GCF_040954835.1. Classification (NCBI taxonomy): domain Eukaryota; kingdom Metazoa; phylum Chordata; class Actinopteri; order Semionotiformes; family Lepisosteidae; genus Lepisosteus; species Lepisosteus oculatus. The sequence goes on from NC_090705.1 coordinate 18,076,030, forward strand.
AACAGTCAAATTTTTTCATAGTACTCATCCTTTGACGTTTTCGTCTTTTACTGATATGGAATAATTACCTTTTATTGGCTGCCTTCCAAGTCTTTACCTAACTGTGCCAATACACAAGGAACAACCATGCTCTTGGCAATTACAGTGCCATAGGATGACACTGACCTGCACTAATTTCAGATAAACCCAACTAAATAGGTAAGGTTCCACTCAGCTCTTCGTGACTACACAGTGTCATGAGGTTGTGTTTTATGCACACGTCCAGCGGACAACTTAATTTAAGCCACTAAAAGACTTCTCTATACTGTATGTCTTCATTCATATGGCTAACAATCAGTTATTTTTACATGGGCTAGAGAACTTGGATGGTTGTCCTGATTGGGATGCAGTCTGGGAGAACATTTTTTTTCTCTAAAACTATAGCACATTATCTTATCCACCACACCAGTGATTCCTGATGAAAATGGCTTCTGATCCTTTTTATCGCAGATGTAATCAGTACCTATTTATGTTTATGGAAATGTCCTATGATAGAGTGCGTTTGAACACATGTGACTACTTAGCTCTTATATGTAATTGGTGTGACTGTGCCAATGAGACCCAGGCTGCACAACAACAATGCAATTCCAGGTTACCATAAATTACCATAATTTTCATTTTCAGGTTTCATCTGAAGATTTCTTTTTCTGGCAGGTGTAACTGCAGTTAAACACATGTTTTGGTGAATGTGGAGTGGCTGGGTGGAATCGGAGATACTTCTAAATCACACTTAGCTGCATTTGTCTACAGAAATGGTTCTGATAGAAAGATGTACAGTATAGCCCAGCTGCACTGTAGTAGCATGGAAAATGGCTTTTCTGTTTAAAGAATTTATTTAGACCCATATTTATTTAATTTTTTTATAACCTTCCCTTTTGTGAATTTTATTGCTCTTACTTGCTTATTATTTGTTCTAAAAAAATAAACATAATAAAACTAAACCATATGGATTTTGTCACATTATGTCCCAATAACACACAGTGCAGGTCGCATATATGAAATGTACAGCTAGTAAACAAAATGGGACACACATTATAGACTGTTTCGAACCAAATGACCTGTACAAGCATCTCACTTAGAGTTTTGAGTGTTTATACTGTCACACACAGTAGCTAATTAGCTAACTAATGATTTTACACAATACCCCATCTCAGTTTTCTGACTGCCGAAAAGCTGTGAGGAGAATGGAAGTACACATGAACCTGCTACAGGTAGCAGGGCTTGTTGAAGGATCATTTATGTGTTTAAACTGATTAATCAGTTTATTAACTGATCCCCCACAAGCACATGAACAGTGTTGCATGCTAACCTGGACATCTTCATCCACTTGTGATGTTACAGCATCGAGACTGGACCACTGTCTGCTTCTGTTGACATCATTATTATTTTTCGGTGTCTAGTAAAACTTGTCAGACCATTGGAATGCAATGGAAACCAATGGTATTAATAGTAATTCATTGTTAATTTAATCAGGCTAAATTTTCATTATCCCTAATTTGCTGTGTTTTTAACACAGCATAATTAACAGACTTGTTGACTTGTTTTGCTGTGTGGTGATAGTATCTACTCTGTTCAGAGGAGTCACCCAATCATTTCTAGACTGAGCCACAATAAGGACAGATGTAAACCTTAGATTTATATTTAAGTTGGCAGGGTTCTAGTATGAGCCCTGCATCAGGCAGCATAGAACAGCTTCAAGGATTTCTGAGCAGCCTTCCTTACTCAATGTGTTGATGACTTACAGCTGTCATAGCTAGTAACTCCTGTAGGTTCATCTTAGAACTGTGAAAGTGGACAACACATGCTACAGTAATTAAAATTAACACAAAAAGGGACACATGGCAATTTTTCAAACAGGTTGTACGTTTCTCTTGGAATCGAGTGAACATATGTAACCTTACCTTATATATATATAACCTTTAGGTCATTTTGAACACCAATATTTAAAGCACATCTGCACTTTATTTCGAATGATATACAACTCTTGAGGGGAAGGCAGTCAGGCCCAAGATCAAACCCACATCAATGGTGGTACATGCAAACTCATTACCTTTAACTGACCGCTGTTTATATTTTGCCACTTTTTAGCAAACACGTGCCTGCTACCATAATGTAACACATACTTATTGTCAACATTTCCTAATTCAATTATCCTTTCCTTTAGGTAGGAGGTATTGGTTGTAAGAGGCAGTATAATATGACACACGTCTTTCTTTGTTTTATTTTGGATTCATAATTTAAGGTCTTTTTTACATTCTGTCATTTTCAATTCATCAAAACAAGGACATAAACTACACGAGCCCACCAAACTTTTAGTACTTCCTTAGTTTTAGTAGGCTAATATAAAAATATTGTTGCCTGCTCAAATCCTCTGCTCAGGTGGCAGGTTGAGTTCACCAGTCTGGAAATTGCCTGGTCCAGTCCAGGCTATATCACTTACCAACAGTTGTGGTATGTCGGGTGGAATCAGCTGAACATCCTGTACGTATGCTTACATCCACCCCTGAAGAATGTGATAAAGAGCAGCAGATGCCAGTGGTAAAAGTTGTCATGCTTGCTAAATTTGTTCAGTGTGGTGAAAGTTTCTGTGCAAGAGCATGAGACTATTACAGTCAAATTAGGAAGATGGCAATTTGCAAATGTCACCATTGACTGAAAACAGTACCTGCTATTGCTATTGCCATTGCGTCACAAAACAATGACCCGTGCGTTCTGGCTGCTGATTACTAGTGTTGGCAGCCCAAGGAGGTGTTAGTGATCATTGACTAGTGATACTGATCATTGACAAGTTTAACATGTCATTGGTAACATCCGAGATCTGCAGTGTGTTTCAGGCTCTTAAAGAAGAGGATGGTTTGATGATCCAGGTATCATAGGAAGATGCATGTGTTTTGTTAATGTCTTCCAGGGCTGATAAGTAGGAATTGTAAACGCAGATCTGGATGAGTGCAAATTGTGTTTTCTGACATTGGAGAAAAAAATGGGGAACAAATGAGCAATGAGTCAAAGAAAAAAAAAGACTGCATTATGAAATAATTCATAACTACTATTTCATTAAATGTATAGTTCCCTAAAATAACGCCTATTTAGATGGATTACAGCTATTAAGTTAATTAAATAATTAGCGCAACATTCTAACTCAGAACTCTGGCGGAACAAAAATCAGAAGATACCCAGACCTCCAGGAACTGAGTTTGAGACCCATAACGGGAAACCTGTTTTAAAAAATAACATACAAATTTAAGCAGTTGTACTTGGCATAGCAAGTGAATGTGTCTGAGGCCTTTCCTTTTCCAAAAGTCACTATTTTCTACTGATGCACAGTGTTTAAAGCCAAAGGCCAATCCAGATGTACTACTCTCTTCGGGAACTCCATGCTTATCATTTCCATTTTGAGATTCCTTTCAGTGGACTACAGTACTTTAGGAGAGCAATAAAATCACCACTTTCTCATCCAGCTGACCTTTGAAGTAAAAAAAAAACCTGGTTCCAGGTCAAGAAAACTAATTTCTTCTTAACCTTTCAAGGCCACACCAGACTGCTACTCACTGCACATAGCAGTGTGCCTTTTAATGTGGTGAAGAGCTCATGTTGAGAGGGTTTCATCATTTGGTTTAGCCAATTTGGTTCATGCAGAACAAAGTTTTTTTTTTAATGCATGCACGGAGCACAGAAAACAACTAAGACCAGAATACCATGAGGTAGCCATTCTGCAAATACCATCAAGGGTTTCCACATAGATGATTATATTTTGTTTTTTTTAAGTCAGACAAAAACCTTTAAAACTAGAAGCAAAGTACTGTTTTACTTTGTAATTAGTCATTTGTTTTTTTTCCAAGTTTGTTTACATCTTTACATTCATTTGGTATTGCTTTCCAATCCTATTTTATGCAGTACTTTGTGTTTTTCTAATTATAAATCTTTTAGTGTGACAGCAGTAGAACTGCAAATACCATTTCCTTGTCTCTCTATTGTTTCAGAAAAAAACACCAGAAGTGTCCCACACTCCAGGCATTGTACTAAAGCTGTTTAGCACAGTCTTCTGAGATTTAACGCTGAATTTCATCACCTGAATGACATAACCTGCAACTGCATGTTATTCCAAACGGCCCTGTAACACAGACCTGTCATTCATTGCACGTTATTACATATTTTCTACTTGGCCAAGCTTGTATGTTTCTCTCTGCAATGTCTTGACAATCTGGGGAAATGGGAATTCATGGCAAGAACTGTTGTAAACAGGGAATTGTTTTGCTTAATACTTAAAGAAAGTGAACTGTTGCAAAGCAGAGGGGAAAAGAGTCAAAGTCACACATTTACAAAGGTTCCCTCATTTCTCCATTCACAGGTCTACAGTGTCATTTATTTGAGTGAGCTGCAAATTTAATGCTTGTGGGAAGAACTGAGGACAAACATCTTGCCATTTTGCTGACAATCAATGCATCATTCTTTGACAGACTATTAACAATCTGTTGACCTATGTAAAAACTGGAGTTTTCGAAAGAAAAAAAAAGATTTTGTGTCTGCCTATTGATAAAATCTTCAGTCTGCAAAGATACACAAGCATATTGGATTTGAGAACTGCACATCGTCAATATGTGACTTAAAGCCAATGAGTCCTCTTTCAAAGAAACAGTCTATTTTATATTTCATGTTTCTCAATGTTCTATCAGCCAAGACCCCTGCCATCCCCCTTGTTTTCTGTTCTGCATCTGGGTGACATGAATGATAATTGTGGAACATTTACAGTCCAGATAAGCTTCAGTTTCCTTTGCTCTGCAATCTTTTTGAAGTTGCAGTCAGTTTCTTGATAAATAATAATCTAATCTCAGTGAGGCATAGCCCTGGAATAGCACAAAAGGAAATATTACAGCACATGTATAAATTGCTGCATGGCTAGGTCATCATTTGAGGGCTCCATATGCTACAGAGAGCTGGTTTGGTCAGTCACTAAGGACTTTTTTTGGATAGTGCCTTTATAATATTATAAACCTTTCAATTCAATTTCCCACTGTACAGTACATGCACTGCATTGCTATTAAAATCTGAAGACATCACTTCTCCTGTCACTGGCTGCAAGCTGTAACTGATGTATTATTCTATCATAAGGGTACAGCCTCAAAACACATAGCACTGCTTGATTGATGCAGAGGAGAGATCAAGTTAAAGATGAGATGTATAGTGTCTAAGAATCGTGTTGGTCTTGCATATAATTGTACTACGACAAGAAAAAATGCCAAAGCAACAGAGGGCAATTTATCTCATTCTCATTCTCAAGTCTAGACTAATTATCAGTCCCTTCAGTGAGGAACTATGTCCAAATTGTTGTTCATTAACTAATTTTTTACTCAAATTTTCTGCCAAAAGTGACTTATACGCAAGGTAGTGACACGGTAACATTGATCAAGATATGTCTTGTCTATGCCAGTTTAATTTGTATTTTCAAAGATCATCCAAGTTACATTATATTCCAGAAGCCTAATTTTAAGACCAATACAAAATATAGTGTACTGTTGGTTCCATATTACTGAGTAATCTAGTCAAATTGCATGTGCTGTACCTGCTGATTGTCTTATACTGGTAAGTCAGAGATAGGTGGGAATGAAGACACTATCCAAACCACTCATATTTCTGTAATTTGTTTTTATTTTGTATTTTGATTTATTCAGGAGGGAAACCTGAAGCTAGTGTGAAGAGGGAGCAAAGGTTCTTCATGAGCTTCAAGTGAACACAGAGCTGTATGTTTTTTCTCACTGAAAGTGCTGGCACAAAAATGTAGATAGCTGCCACAAAATGAAAGATTGGACTATGTCAGGCTTAACAGTAATACATACTGTATGATAAGATACCAAATTTTACAAAGCTCAGTGTTTTCCTCCATATTTTTCTAAAATATGACATTTTTTACATTAAAAGTCTTCTGTCAGGTACTTGCCCAGTCTTTTATCTTCTGTAAGTCCTTTTGATCTACAGTGCTTGTCTCATGATTGTCATCCCTCTTCTTATGGGTGCTCTGACCCTTTCATATTTTAGTTCATTATGTGCACCTGCCCCCTGTTTAGTCTTCCATTATTTAAGCCTGTTGCTCCCACTATTCCTGGCTCAGCTTTGGGAGATGGACGCCCGGAAGCCCGCCTAGCAGCAGGTCAAGGAGATACCTGACGTCATAGGCTTCCTCATGGCATCCTGACCATCTGAGTCAAGGCTTCAGAGCGGCTAGCCTTGTTACCCTGGTTTTTATTCCCTATTTCTGTTCTGGATCCCGTTCTGGTTTTAAACCTATTTGTCTTGGATGGATCCCCCGGTTTCTGGACTCTGGACTGTGCCCCAAATTCCCCCCTTGGGCTGTCTGGATTTGTTTGCCTGTGCCATGCCCCCCCCCGAGCAACGGATCACCACCGTCATGCACCCCTGTCTGTCATTCCGCCCTGATCTTCTACGTCTTTTCCCTGTTGACCTTCTCCACTTACCTCCAGATTATACCGTCTGCACAGGCCTACTTCATGTTCTGCTAGATCTTGATCATCTGCTCCACTGCTGGAGTGAGACTCGATGACCCTGCACTGTGTAGTAGGATGTCACACAATGGGACTCCACTTATGATGTGATGGCAGAGACTGTTAATGCAGATCTGTGATAATATTCAGGTTCCTGATGTGAGGCCAGAGAGTGCCCCAAAATTGTAGGTGGTAAGAGATGTGGTGTCAAATACTAACCAGAGGTAGTTTGTTCTCCTACTAACTTGGCTGCCTAATGCCAGAGTACCTTGAGCTGGACGATGGAATTGATTCTGCAATAAATGTTAGCTGCTGCATGATAGCAGCAATGGTCTAAAGTGTATAGAGGCTTTGCCTCGGAGCACAAGGTGATGTACACAAAAGCTGAAATAGTGCTCTCAGAGGTGAGACACAGAATCAACTCAGCTCTGGTAAAGTCCTTCTTTTTTTTTAACAGGGAGTCATCTGACAGAGACGGAAGTCAAAGAAAGAATGGGGCTCGGAATGAAAGAGTATACCATCCGGGAAGGGAATAAACCAGCAGCTAAATTGCTTTAGTCTGTGGGACGCATGCACACTCGATGTTGTCAAAGAAACTGAGTACAAAAATACAGTCTTTAACCACAAGCCACAAAGAAGCGAAAAGAGTTTAATCTGTGTGCTATGCCATTTCTCGCAGACACTTTGGGGTACTCTGATACAAACTAAACCTATCCTGTACCCTGTTTGTGGAGGCCATTTTAAAAAATAAAAGACAATAACATAATTTTTGGATTTATGTAATACTGCCTTTCATGTACAAGAAGAGCAAAAAACCAAAGAGGACACAATATTTCACGATTTTACAAGTAAGGATGGGTATACAAAAATAAACTCTTATTGAATGAAATAAAAGTTGCAGGGTTGTTATATAAATATAAAGTATATAAATGGTTCAGTGCCACTTTAGTATATTTCCTTCACTTTCAGAGAGCTACACTTGTAAAAGTGTAGAAAAGCATTAGGACAGGTTGATGTTTTAATCCATTGCTAGTCCTCCTTTATAACCCAATTTGGCTTTGGTTTCGGTGGCAGTTTCTTGCTGCTAAATTACATGCCTTTTGTTTGTAACATTTCATACTTTGTAGACAAGTATTCAATTAGAATTTCAATTAGCTACTAACTACCAAATGAGCTAGTGCAGTTGGGCAAAATGACTTTCTCCCATTTGTAACCTTTCTTATGTTCTTATGATATTTTAAATTCAGCATCATTTTTTTAAATGGGACTTGGTAGAACTTGGCAATAGGGGAGTGTGTTAAACTAAATATTTCATATAAAGCAAAAAATAAGTCCTCTTGATTGTCTTATAATTTAAAATGAAAGGAATAAGACTTCCATTGAATACATTTTATTTTGTTTACAAAAAACAAGCTGTATACTAAAATGTCTTGTAGGAAGAAGGAAGGAATAAGAAGGAATATTAATTCTATTTTTCAAATGTAGCCCATCTATGTATATGATTATGTATACACCATATGGTTTGTGTATATAGACTGTACATATTTTTTCTGAAGTGATTTACTACTACCTTTTGAATACGTCTTTCATCACAATTGTCATTTTAGATTTCCACCCTCTACTAACATTCTTACAGATTCTACTCTTTCTCCAGTGTTTCTCATTTTAGGAAGATGCCATAAAGAAAAATATAAATTGGTAACTTTAGATGGAACCTTTCAAAAAGGCCATAATAGTACCAGCTGGAAACAGTAAGGTTCCAGTTCCACATTTTTAGGTGAACACACTGGATGTTTAGAAAAAAAGTGGAAAAAGAATCTGAAAGAATGCCGATCTGGGTACAAACCTAACTGTACAGTTTCTTTTTTATTCTTGTGTTTCTGCTCCTTATTCCGGTGTGCTCAGTCTGCCGACATAAGCTGTTGGTTTATTATGCAGCCAAATCCCTTTATTTTCAGACTAATTCCTTTTAAATTTGACTTTTATCTCTGTATTTAGTTGTCACATAGGGGAAAGAAAGAAAATCAAGAAACCAAAAATCTGTTACTTAATTGAAAAATAAACTGTAAAGGGATAATCTGAGTCACTAATAAATGTACTGTAAGTGAACTAGCAGATTACTGCTGACAATCAGTCTGGTGAAAGAATTTGTCCTGGTTTGTGTGAGGTTCATTTCAACTTTAACTCTCAGTACAATGGTTTATAAAATTCTATCCAGTCTGAATATTCTACATTAAAAACTGACAGATACCAACTTTGTTCAGACGGAGACCTGAACCCTTCAGTTCTTACCAGATGTATTTGCTTTTGTAAAAATTGTACCTGTAATAACAGTAATTAAGATTCTGCTTGCTTGTCTCTCTCTTTCTCACCAAGTGATTGACTCCGCAGCAGAGTATGTTGTTTCAATGATACTGCAAAGGTAATAGGGTGTTTAAATAACATGGTTGATATTTAGAAGATGCATTAAATCCAGCATTAAGAAACAGTTATTCCAACACAGCGACTAAATGTAAGGAAAAAGGAAAAGATTCCTTATTTTTACTACCTCTAGGGTATACAAGGCAATTACTGTTCTGAAAGCAATAAAGCAGCTGTTAATTATAGCCTTTACACTCCTGTAGCCTAAAGTGGGCAGAAAAAGGTAAAGTTTCATTTGTTAACCTTTAAGACCCGATGAAGAACAGCCCTTATTTATGCCAGGATTATGAGAAAGATTTTCAGTGGGTTGATTTCAACCAATTATGCATTCTTATTTATCTTACCCTGTTTATGACTTTGTGAATATTGTTTTTTTGTATACAAAATTGGCTCTGTGTTATGGCGATATCCAGGGAGTTTTATTTTTCTGCTGAAAAGACAACGAGATTTAGTAGCTACCCTAAATTTTCCTTTTCTTTACGGGTTTCAAGAAGAGTTTGTTCCCAGGACAGCTGGTACAGGCTATGGGCCTACAGTGAAATAGAACAAAAAGAGCATCTGAGCATCTGAGCCAAATGGCCTCTTTTCTTTTGTCGCCCTTCTGACATGAGTATTAATACCAGACACATGACTTTTTTGAAACAGCTAATTCTCCCTGTTTATCTGGAAATTTGAATATATTTACTTGTAGTACTTTCAGCAAACCTTTCTAACTCCTAGTACACTTGTATTTACTGTTGTATGACTAGAACAGTACTGTGTTGTATTACTGATGAATGGGCAACAAATTACTTTACCTCTTTAGGGAACAAATAATCCTCAGTGATTGCAATGAGTTTCTCAATTGTCATAAAAGCTGCAAGGAAATTGCAGGCTATACTGTAGTAAAGGATGTTCCTCTCTGTTCTTTATCAGACAGGAATTCAGGCTAATAAAGTTTGAGCTGTAGAACTGTCTCTTCACTGTGTGACAATTCGGAAATGAGCCTGGAATCACCAAAAACAGGAATTAGTATACTTTACTAAGAGCCTCATAAAAAAAAAAATCTGTACAACCCTTTAGCACATTCAAAACATTACTCATCACAAACCATAGCTTAATGAAGTGTTTGAGTGGAAACATTTGTTGTGCAGTTGACAAAGTTTTTACAAAAATTCTTGCAGAATTTTAGATGGCTTTTTCAGTAAAACAGAACATATCCTCCTCTTGTCCAAGACAAAAATATGCTTACTGATCTTATCCAACGTGAATGACAATATATTGTTATGTTCAACAGTTTTGAGTGGTCAGTGTGAAACATCTACAAATTCAGATTTTAAAATCTATATTTAAAATACTATTATTAGTTTGACAGATTTAAACATAGACATACAAAGAAGTAAGCATTTCAATGTGCTTTAGAAACATGGCATTGAAATGGCACTGTGTACTTATATAAGTAAAGTATGTATTATTGGAAATAATGAAATGAAAAGGTTCTTTATATTTTCCACGTTCAAGTATTAACCACACCCCTGTTTTCTTCAGCCTTCCCTTCACTTGTTACCTGATTTTACACAAAACGTGATATTTGATCAGATATTAACAGAGACCAGAGATCCCTGTTAGCTTTATTCTGCTGAGTGGATGATGTGACCCAGTGGATGGTTTCCAGTTTAGCACCACCACAGCATATATGAAAGTACTGGGAAATCATGGTCACACATATTTGTTGCAGGTAGTAAAATCCGTGCAGAATTGGATGAAGCAAGGGGTGTGAAGAACTGCCATCTCTGTTTCCTGATGAAATCATCTGTGGAATGTGGATCAGGGTGATCTGCCTGGAGGCCCCAGGACTGGAATTGTGTTTGCAGGGACCACTTTTCCCAATGGGAAGCCTTTGTTTCAATTACACATAATGATACAGCTTTAAAATATGTTTTTGGGACTCTGCAGTGTTTTTATGGACAAGTTGTTCACATTTTGTGCTGAATGTCAGTGGAAGTCCAGTTTTTCAGTCATGTTGTAAGCCCTTCTGTTTCCACAGTTCCCATACATTCTGCTTGCTGGTAAAGGTGACAATAACAATGCCTGTTGTTGTATATGTGTATCTGAACAACATAAAAGGCACTCCAGTATTGCATCCTGTATCCCCTTTTTAGACAACTGGTCACCAAAAACACTCAACAAACAGAAGACACTGATGGAAGGACTACTTTTACCCAGAACACCGTATATAGTTGAGATAAAACACACAAACATTGTTACAAATATTTTAAAAATACAACATATCTTTAATGTTTAGTTGTTGAACTCCATCCTTCAGTTAGGAATGTTTTATTATACGTACTACTTTTTGTATACTGGATGTGTAGTAAATAAACTATATAAATCTGCTAAATTTGCTTATATAGATCTACTTTCTACTTTCAATATCTGTTTTCTTATGACCCAGAATAGAAGAGTCTCAACAGTTGGGAGATATTTAATTTATGGAGTCGGTGACCAAATGGATTAATTATTCCTGGTATATATCTGTATGTACAATATGTCCCGTTAACCATGATTCAGGAAATTCTGGTGGTGCATTTTATAATAAGAATAGAAGAAAGGCAAGCAAGGATAGAAAGTGTTAAACAAAAGATACCTGCTTGAAAATAGTTATTGATGTTGTTATTGGTATTGGTGTTATATTCTGTAGCTTTTTGAAGTTAGGTTTATTTTCCATCACCTAACCCTCCCATCCACATCACCATCCTTGTTGTTTTCAATTTCTCCATCTGGTGATATGAAATGCTGTAATTAAAACAAGGTTGCTAGGCAAAGTATAAGGCAAACCTGGCACTTCTGAGCTGGCATCTTTTTAGAGACTTTTAATCTGCACCACTGCGGTATGTTAAGCCTCTTTGCTTTTTCTTCTTTCTCTCTTTAGCCAATTGGTGCCCTGGAGAGCATGGAGGATCCCTCAGTCAATGGGTGGGACAAGAGAACAATTAGAGACAATGACATTAGCCAACACTGAAGGAAAAGCAGGGCAATGCAATGATTCCTTGATCAAGCCTGCAGAAGATTTGTTGCCCTGTGTGGGAGCTCTGTCGAGTCTTTAAAGTCAGTGGCAATGGATAATATGGGTTTTCAAGCACAGTGGTTTAAAAGAAGGCCTCCCCTTCTTAACCTTTCAGTTCAATAGCTAACCCACATATGCTCAAACACTGAGGCAATATGGTGTAAGTTTTAAAGCCCGCTTTAAAGCAGTTCTTTAATTTCACTTTAAAAAAATCTGAATTATTTAGTCATACTAGAGAAATTAAGCAGAATGAGTAACAGTTTTGTACTTTGAGATCAGTATCCACAAGCTGGTCTTTATCAATAGTAGAAAATCCTTTTTCCTCATCAGCAGAGGAAGTAGAGGGTTTACAGATGCATTAAGAAGAGCTGGTGATGCCATATCATCATGTTTGCTTGCTTTACACTGTTCAGACTATCCCCATTCTTCACTGAAATGTGTTTTGGGTTTTATAGCAATAAAATCATTGTAGAGGTTGATAAGTAGAAGTTCATCACTGGGATGCCTGAAACTGCATTCTTTAAGTCTGAGTTTTCTGCTTGCTAATCTCATGCACAACCATTGCTGTTGCTTTGACTCCCGACAACAAACACTGTAGTATACTGTAGATGAATGGACACAAAACAGTTGATGTTTCCTTATCAAAATGTCCCTGGAGAAACTTAAAACACACATCTGAGGTGTCAGATGAGAGCAAAATAATAACTGAGTCTTGTTCTGCTGCCATGTAATGTAGTTCATGATGCTGAGTGACTAGGGATGCTTCACTTTTATCTATTAATTTGTATTATTAGCAAAAACTGCTTTTCATACTTTGAAGAGTAATTGTTGTACTTTTACAGTTTCTCTAAGACATAATACAATTTCCAATGTGTTGCAACTCTTCCTAAGTGTACCTCCTAAACAACAATAATAATAATGTTTGCATGGGTTTTTTACAGGTTCTCTGGTTTCCTCCCACAGTCCAGAGCTTCGTATACTAATTGGGTACCGAGAAAACTGGCCCTGGTGTGAACGTGTGTCTGTTTGTCTCAGTCTGCTCTGCAATGAAGTGGCAGGTTATATGCTGGGATGCTTAATTGGTGCCTGCTTCCTCGCGACCCTGAATTGGAAAGACAATTAGAAAACGAATGCATAGATGATAATGATGATGAATCATTAATGATCATTAATGATCATTTCAAAACAACAGTAAGAAGAGAAGAAGAGAAGACGATATACACTACAACAGGAAAAATGTTTTTCTACCTGACACTTTCATCACACATTATTGTTACGGACAGATTTTCATAAAGACCAGTAAGGCTTCAGATAAGTGTTTGATTACAATTCTAGATTTTACTGTGTATATTGTACAAGTGCATTATATATTTTTAAATCTAAATCAACAATAAGATCACTTCTTGTACATTGTTTCATATATATTTAACACAGCATGTGAATTCTTTGACCTGAAGAAAAAAAAACATAACTGAAACCAATTTTTCAACTCAAAGTCATAGTATAACCTTGGTAGCTTCAGATGGAACAAAGCAACTGACCACAATGTCACCATGTCTTGGATTCTTTATAAATGAGATTTTAAGATCTTCAGTTTATTCCCTCAGTGTTGGAGAAGCAAGCAGGTGGGTCGCTGTGTTTTTAAGGATCGTGATTTTCTACCATAGGTGGCCACTGCCGGCTGGGCCACTCAGACAGCACTAGCGTGCTTCTGGGCTGAGATCACAGATGCCTGTTACATTTACAAAGTTTTAAGAGCTCTTGGGAATAAACAGATGATGATCAAATGCGTCTGAGCCGAATTTATGAGCGCAATGTCAAAGAGGGCCCCTTCAGCCAGCTCTGCTCGTTTATAGCAGAGGTTTTGATATCTCAATCACATACTTAACGAACAGGTCACACATTTAGCATGGAAAACTATATAATTAATTAAATAAATACATATAGAATGCCTTGCTTTAAATATTGTGCAACGTCAATGCATCAGCCACAGCTATGTCAAAGTAATAAACCTGTAAGTACTGAATATCACACATAAACACGGCCTGTATTCTTTATGTATATTACCCCTGCAACTGCAGTTAAAATAAAAAAGCACTATGAATTTGACTTTACACAACACCTATCCATACAGAAGGAGCAATAAAAATCAGAATACAAAGTGTTTTGTGATGGTAAATGAGTCGGTACAAAAAGAACTGTGAATGCTTAAATGTGGTGGTTAGCATTCTGGACTATAACTGGAACTACCTGTATCACTACCTGGAATGTTGTAGGCTCACATCCCATTACTAGTAAATCATTACTGTGACTTACCATAGTATTTTTCACTAAGTATTATTATGCCATTGAAATATGACCTGCAAAATACAGAGAACATAAATATTAACCCTCATTGTCATCTCCCCTATCAGAGGTGCTAGGAGTGATGATGGTGGTTATTATTTTTTCCTCTGTATTTTTCAGTAATAATAGTACTTAAATACTGAGTGTACAACTGTAGTGTTATGTTGTAAACAATTCAAATTAACCAGAAAGAAAGCTAGGATATACACTCCAAAATGCTCACTTCTGGTTCGTGTATAACAGGAAATAACTACTGTGTTGAAATAGCTGACTGACTGAAAAATATGTCATATATCAAGTGGTTACATACTGTACCCAACAGCTTGTGACACTTTTATTTAGGTATTCAAAATCTTGAAAATAATTTACCAAAATCACTCACAATGTTAACAACAAGTACAGTACATTGATGACAGACAATAGGAGGAGCTCATTTAAACAGAGAAAGGTCAAAGTCTGGAACAATGCTCTACAAGGAAATTTTTAGGAGTTTGTAAAAAACTAATCTTGGCTCTCAGTACAAACACTATATAACCGAAAATATGCAAACAAATGAGATGAGTCTGAATAAGTCAATTAGAACATTTTCTAAAATTACTATCTCAGGACTTCAAATCTATGGATGGGTTAACTACAAAGTGCATTCTAACTTTCTTGAAATGGGTTAATATAGCTGTCAAAAACATGGCACTCCACTTATAACATTGACCTGTTCCTTTTTTCTGATTTCTTGTGATTTTTTGCATTGAAATAACACTGAAATGTGCATGGGAGTCAGAGAAACAACTTCGAATTGCTGAACTAAAAGGAGTTTGCTTTATCTGACATGACTAAGATGGCAGTGGTGAACCCAGGCCTTATCTTTGTCACTCTGAAAAGCATATCTACTTCAAGAACAAAGAAAACCATCACTGACATTCATTGCTCTAATAAATGACCTCAGTTAAAAATATTTTCCCACATTTGTGAATTTAACTTCTAATTCTTCAGTAAGGTGAAAAATTCTAGCGGAGGAGAAAAGATGGGTCAGACACAGCACTCATTGTGATTGGCCTCATGATTAAGTACCATGTCATTTTTCATTGACTAAAAAATTGATTTATAAGAAATGCTAACTAATAAATATTGAACCCTGCAGCTAAGCATCATTCAGGATGATTATCACAAAGAGTTATTAATGTGACTGTTGTGAGAGATGAAATTTGCTGAATGTTAATTAGTTAAGCAGCATTCTAGTTCATCTGTTATAGAAATTCGCATGTTTAATAAAATAAAAGCACAATCATTTGTAAAGTAAACCTTGCGCATTTTCATACAAACCCTCCAGTTTTTATTCATGGCACTCCTGTTTTTGAACATCCATCAGCAAATTGTTCTCCCTGGTATTTATAGAAAAAGCACAACACATTACTGATACCTTAGGTATTATCACTGGTGCATTCTTTTCAGTCTCCCTCTCCAAAAAAAAGAAATACTGTGAGCTACGCTTGAGAAGTAGATGACAAAGGGAGCCAGAAAGAGAAAGAAAGACAGAATTTAATAAAGTTCAACAAGGCAGAAAGGACCGAGCAAGCAGTGAATAGTGATTTTTTTACAACCTCTGCCTACTTAAACACTTTTACACTCCAACCTTTTATCTCTGTCTGCATACATTCAAAAAGAAAAAAAAAACGTCTCATACCCATTTTTATGAGAATGTTGACTGAGGGTGGCCACCATCTGTGCAAACTGTTTGAAACTGTGACTTCCTCTGAGCTTTAGTCATAGGCAACCTCACTTTATAGATAATCTGAGAAATATCATTTATCTTACAAATGGAGAGGCTCTTTTTGTTTTGTTTCTTTGCCAGTGGAAACTTTTCTGAAGGTTACTAGTTTCACTCAATGTGGTGCACACAGATGCTGTGCTTGTTAGCTGTGAAGGGCTATTGTCACAATAGCAGTGCTTCTGAAATTTTTTTTCTTTTTCCACCAAATTACTTCAACATCTGGTTCTTTTGTTTTCCTTGTTGGGTGTCATAAATTCTTTCTCTTCAGGCATCTATAAGCCTACAGCACTTACATGTCTTATTAATAATGAACTACAATAATTTTAAACTGTTCTTCCACAAAGAACTTAAATATGCACAAGCAAAGCTGGAAGGGCAGCCAGTACTATGTTTTCAATTTTAAAAAGGCCAAAACGGCTGGAAATTATTAATTTGTAAAGACTCCAGAAATCGGTAATCATTTCCTCCATGTAATAAATTTATGAATAGAAATATGCATCCTTTATCTCGGTAGGAATATCCATTAAAGCAAAGTATGAAGAAAATAATTATGATTTGCTGATAAATCCACTTAAGGATGCAAGTCAAGCTGAGAAAATGGTCAGAGAGCTGTAATTTTCAACTAAAGTGCCATGCGGACAGGGGCCTACAGTGCAGATCTTATATAACATAATTAAGTTCTTTTTTCTTTTTGGAGTTGAGTTTGATATACATAGAAATGTTGATGTGCCTTAGGAGCACTCTGCATAGAAAATAACTGGTAATCAATACATTTATTGTGTCTTAATTCAGATTACCAAGTGTACGTAAACTGTCTCAGTGTCAGCATTAAGGCTGCAGTAACACAATTGAGCCATTCAAACCTCTTCACTGCACCCTAACACAAATTATGGCCAAAAGAATGATTGCCATCTTTTACATAAAGAATAATATTTTGCTTTAGATTGTGAATGTCACTGTTACAATGCCCAAAAACCTTAATATGCCAAAATGTCCTCACTATTCAAGATATTTGGTAGCAACACATCTCTTGATGTTATCAAGCTATGCAAATTATGATAGTCGGATCTGTGCTCAGTTTAGAAAAAAAATGACGTTAACATAGCAGAATGCTGTTGTCACAGTAAAGAAAAGTAGCTTTGAAAGAGAAGAGGCAAAACTTTGTAAGAATGATTACTGTTTAACTGGCTGAGTCGCTTGGGAGTCCTTACAAAACAATTGAACTAATTGCAATGCATTTTTCCAAGCTCGTGCACTACATTTATATATTTTATGTTCAAATAAGCAATAAAAATGAATATGTTTAAATTAAGACAGAATTAAATAAAATAATGAATAATTCAGTTTTTACATCATGCTTTTCTGTACCATGTGTTGTATAAAGCCTGCATGGTACATCTTTATGCCTCGATATCATTAGAGCCCTAAAACCATGAGTGGCTTCCTAATGTTCACTTTTAATTGCACTTGCAAATTATTCTACAGCCATCTTTCACACCTTCACTTCTCTCATGGGATAAAGGAGGGATAATACCATGAATATTGCTTCTGGCTGCTTATACATGGTATATTTATGTTAATATCACCCCTAAAATAAGACAAAAAGTAACCAGCACAACCTAGAACTTATTACACAGCCCAGTAAGGTTAATATTTAAGACTGCTGATCACAGTGTAGCACTCACTCACTCAATACTAGTACTATTACTGCTAATGCTAATAATAATTTTGCACAGCAAAACACTTTTCGGGTAAATAAATGTCATAGCTCCGGTCCAAAAAGGCAGAGTGATCCTGTGGAGTTCTCCAGGAAGTAAATTACTGTCACAAACTGTACAATATGGCTAAGCCCTTATAAAATACTTATAGATGAACTACACTTCTATAAATTGTGTTCTTTTAACGAATGGCACCAAGTCGCTACTTGTCCAGTCTTACTAAGAATTCTGTGCAACAGATGGGGACAGATCAAATACTTCTCACTTGTATTCTAACCTGAAAAGATTTTTTTTAAGAGAGATACAAACAAACAGTTTAGTCTAATCAGAACTTTTATGTGTAAAAAAAAAGATTGTGAATCGTTAGTGTCCTGTTCCAGTAATAAAATGTCTAGACAGCAATTAACATCAATTTCCCTCAAGAATTTAAGTGTCATCAGCCCCAGAGCTTTTGCAGCATTCAGAGACCAATTTGAAGATGTCTCGTCATCAATCAATTTTTAAAATTGAACAGTGTTTTCTTTAGCTGGAGCTTTTTGTCTCTAAGCCTGTCTCCTGACCCTTAGAAAGGAGTTGAAAAAATATAAAACCAGGTTAACTCGTAGATCTGAACCCAAGATAAAAACACAAGCATACCACTACTCACGATAGCAACATGTCTCTTGATATAATAAAGTTATCAAAATAAAAATGAATAGGCTGTAACTTTATACAGTGTATTGAAATAAATGTATCCTTTGTGACATCTAACTACGTAAAAAAAAAATACTGGTTCTGAGCTGGATGAACTCCTCAGATCAATTTACTGCTAACTACCCAATGAGCTGAATAGATAGATGAATGGTCCTTCTTTTGTTTCTAACCATTTTCTTGTTATTATTAATGTGGCAAATGCTTGTATTCAAAGTGACATGCATTTGTACCCATTTATACAGCTGGAAGTTTTATTGGGGCAATCTGAGTAGAGTAATTTCCTCAACAATATCACAGCAGTTGCTCACCTAGGATTTGAACCCACAGTCTTTCAACAACGAATGTAGAGCCTGTAACCACTGCTCCATACAATGCTGTTTTTCTCTGAAAAAAAGATTTCCTTGTACCTTTGTTTCTTTTATTTTGACACACACTTTGGATCAGAATCAAAGCACAGAAGCTAAAACTCAATTCTTACTATTCTAAAATGTAAAAGTCTCCTCTAACTAATAATAATGAATCAGTAACTAATTTTATAATTACAGAGCCTTTATCGGATTAGATTTTATCAAGGACTAACAGTAGTGCATGCTTAACTTTTCATAATCAATAGATTTTTTTTTCTGGAACTGCATTCTTTAAAACGTCAAGATTTTAAATACACATTAAAAAGAACATATTCATACAGTAGGTTATTCATATTTTCCATTATTTCTCATGAAGTAATTTCAATCATCTACTTTTGTTAAAGAATTATTACTCTGAGTTATTGACTTAAATCTATGGGTCTCAGCATGTGTGCTAAATGTGTGCTAAAATCTCATTCTAGCTCAATGTGTGCTAAAATCACAGGGGGTCCTAAATTTGAATCCTTAAGACTTTAAAGGATGCTCTTTAGAAGAAATTGTCTCCATTTAAGATAAAGGCCTTTCTAGGGTGTACATTTTGGTTGTACATTTTACAAGCTTAGAGTATAATGGTCGATAGATTGAAGAATTTAAATGTTTAGCCATGATGTTATACTAGATGAATGAAGGCTTTCATTCTAGGTAGGAATCGAGATTTATGGTAGTGTAGTGTACAAAAAATGCAAGAATATAAAAACATAATAATACCACCAACACCCCTATTGCGAATAATAATAATATACATTTAGACCTGAGCCTTTTAAGATAAGAAAAGAACAAAGGCTTATCATAATTAACACTCTTTTAAAATAGTTTGTTTTGGTAAGTATTTTCATTTTTCCTTTTAATGGGAAGATCAGGAGCCATTCAAGTAAATTTACAAAGGTTTTATTATGTATGTTGAATGAAATATGAATAACAACTTCATTTTTAAAAACAAAGCATATGCATTTTGAAATAGTCCAATATGAAACATTTTTTTCTAAACTATGAATTAAAGTAGTTTTTTAACTAAAAAAATACTTTAAAAAATTTGGGATATACCTGTATTTGAGTCTGGCAATTTAAGAACATAAATGTTAATTTATCTTTAAGTAAAATTTTCACTCCACTATATTATACTTTAGAATAATTTTAATCTTGTGGCACAATTCATCACTCAGATTCAGACTGCTCTTGGGAGACAAGTAACACTTCAGTTTTTTATTCTGAATATCTTAGTCTAATAATATCTTTAATTGTGGAAGTGATAACACAGCAATATTACAGTACAGTACGTTTCAGACACATCTGTACAGTCTCAGACAACACCAATTTATTACCTGAAAAGTTTGTCACTACAACTTATGGAATTTCATTTTTCATTTAAGCTACTTGTAATTTTTTTCTTCTTTGCAATGGAAAAAGGGGAAAAAATAAGTCATATAAACGGGTTGCCAATTAGAATACCTCACTCTTATTAAATAATTAAAATCTCTAATGAGACACATATTTGAAACAGCACAGGCAGAAGCAGAATAAACACCAGCACTCCTCTGAAACAC
Source organism: Lepisosteus oculatus (assembly GCF_040954835.1). NCBI lineage: Eukaryota > Metazoa > Chordata > Actinopteri > Semionotiformes > Lepisosteidae > Lepisosteus > Lepisosteus oculatus. Next base: position 18,096,509 of record NC_090705.1, read on the forward strand.
ATTACAAATACACCATAAATCGTCCAGAAGCAAAACAAATAACCATAATTGTTTACGTTATTTTGGACGACAACTGGACCTTGGGACTTTATTATATAGCAGGACTTTGGGTTTTATGAGTCCATCTTAAATAACACCTGAGAAATTGACAAAAGGAAAATATCCTTTTCTTTTAAACATTTTCCAAGGCGCTTTTTGTCTTTTTTGTGAATCAGCTTCTCTGGATGTCCACAAAGCATCTCCATCCATCAAGCTTGGCGTTGGAGCAACTCATTTTCTTGTAGATGTTATTGAGATTGTAAATAAATGCCACAGCATTGAGGGGCAGACAAGAAGGAGCCTGTCAGATCTGGAAGTCGACAGCAAAGTTATAATTACACCAGTGTGGCGTGAGGTGAGTTCCTTACATCCATAGATTTAATTGTCATCTGTTCCTGCTGCAGAGGGGGTGGGGTGTTTTATACCAAATATTTTATAGGCTAGTTGTAGAAATCCATCTATTTACCAGTAAATATGCTGTCTCCATGGCAGTGAACATGGAATTCTTATGATCATATCCTCCTATAAAAAGGGCTTTAATTGTACATGAAAATGTGCTTGGTTTGTTTACCTTTGAATTTCATTGTGGGAGGGAAACAAGGATGCTTTATTGCTTTATTGGAGGTAAAACATGAACTTATTTTAAGTTACTGGAGTTTGCTCACCTTTACCTGTATCAGTATTTGTCTACAATTACTCAGCAGAGCTGACTCGAACATTTAAACAAAAAAAAATACTTCACTTTATTTTTAAAAAATGCAAAATTGTACTGAGTGAGAGAATGAAACACAAATATACCAGCTAATCAGGCTTGGTTTAAATGTGTGTGCATTCCACAATGATGAATTAATTAACTTTTTTTAGAAATCTTTTTTTTTTGTATGTTTTTTTTTGCATAATACTATGAAATTGCACATTCTGCTTCAATACCACATACTGTATGATATTAATCTTAGTGATGAAAATAAAACTAATGTTACATAAACATTTCTGAGCTGGTGGTGAATCATAATGAATGTGATATAGTTCTAGAAATAGTTAACTATTTGTTAAAATGTTATGAATAAGAAAGAGAATAGTTTGTCACTAAAACAGGGATCTCTCACTATCCTCAGACTCTACAGGTGCTTTCTCCGTCTCTGTCTCCTACTGTCCCGTAGGTCTCTGGAAATTGCAAATTTGTACTTTCATAATACCACAGCACCTGCTGTATGACTCGGTATTACTTCTCTTTTTGACACAATCTGGGGTGGATCAGGTAGTTTTCCCCAGAAAATATGGGTCAGGTGCACGGATTTGTGCTTTAGATTATCTCCTGCAAGTGGATTTAAGATTTTGTATTTGTTTATTTTTCTATATAGAATACCATGTAATCTTATTAAAAGACACTGTAGTTAAAACACTGTAGCTTTAAGTAGTGCAACAAAATCAAGGGACAACATTTCTATTACTGAGAGATTTAAAATACTCAATTGACTATACAAGTAATAATTATGCTCATCACCATCATAATAGTAGCTGTAAATGGTAGCTGGCAGAAATAAAAACAACCTATGACCCTCCCCACTGTTTGCTAATCTTTTGTTTCTTTAATGTAAAGTACAGTATCTTTGACATTTTGCATTTTCTTGCAATTTTACAATCTATGTAAAATTGTTCTATGCCAAAAGTAATACTTTATTTTTTTAGTAATACTTTACCGTTTTTATAGCTTGTCAGACTACTGTAAATTATTGTTTAAATTAGCTTTTTTTCCTATTTTCTGTGTTACTTCTCAGGTACTTTTGCCCTGCCAATCTGCTAAAGTGCTTTGTCTTTATGGTGAGATTAAAGGTATCCTGTAAATTAAAAACTGCTGGATTGATTGACTGGATGAATTCATTATTTTGATCCTCCAGGTAATGTAAAATTTCTACTTTTGAACTTCTCTACAGCAGTTAAAAAATATTATTCTCTAGCATGAGTGTTTTTAATCTTTAAAAAATGATTGTTCATTTATTGCATAACAGACTGTGATCCTTGGGTTCAATGCCAGCTCCTCACAGACAAATCGTCAGAAAATCATCATTTGAATTTGCATGGCTACAAATGCCAGGATCAGATTTTCACAAAGGGTTATTATATCCTTTGCTCTTTATAAAACAACAGATATTCCATTTGAAAACCAAAATGGAATAGTTCAGTCTGTGGAGCCTCCTACTGTAGCTAGTTTATCAAGGCGTACGCTGTACAAACCTTGGAATTCTGTTCAAAGCCACTCAGTGTTTACTGTGTAGAGAATTCCTGTTTCTTCTGCTGTTTGTTGAAAAAAAGAAACACAAACAAACACATGACTCTTTCTCTTTTCCTTAAATTACCTCAGCCATGTTTTATAGAGTTTGTTATTCATTCAGAATGGTGAGAGGGCTGTGCTCAGTGAAACATATGCTCCCTCTTGTGTAACAGGAAAAAAAGACTATTTACAAGTCAGACAAATTTACTGGAGTAAAGGAAAAGATAATAAAATACATGTTTGTGTCATGTTTGAAACAAAAATACTTGCATGATTTTTAGGTTTAATGTAAAATGTGTGATTCACAAAATCTCTTGTTATTCCCTCTTCCACTCAATTAAACAAATGTTTGATTGTGAAAAGTAAATACCAGGATGTATCTTCCAAATAGCTTAATTTCAGGCTAAAACCAGCTTTATCGACAGATATTGCATTCTGAGTCTGGATGATGCTGTTGACTGGCTATAACGCAAATCCTGCCAGTGTTGTTTAAATAATTTAGAGAGTGTCGCTGGGGGTATTCTCTGGTTGTGAAACAACAGCATCTCCTGAAGGCTTTCTGTGATGTCACTGCGGACCACATCACACTTCCAATCAAATCTGCCTCTCCTATAAGCACTGATAGGTGCTGTGGATAAGTGAGCAATGGACAATTGGCAATTGAAACAGAAGTATTTTTAAAAAATCACCTACAATCCCTAAAATAATTAATTCATTAATTCCTGCAAATTGAACAATTACCTTGTATGAAATAAGTGAATGATCCTAATATAAAAATTAAAAATCTAATGTATATAATATATCCAATAGTTTGGTTACACATTTCTGATCTGTACTTTTGAATGACACATTTCATTATTAAGTACTCTCATGCCTCCCTAGAAAGGTGTATGGTAGGTGAGAAATTAGTTAATTAGATGATTTATATTAAAATGAAGCATAATCAAGCCTGTCCAGGATTGTTTATCCTATATTACTTTTTAACACAGTTAGCAGAGTTCAATATTCTTCATTGTTGAATAACAATTGCCTAGCACGTATCTCCGATCTTGAAAGGAAACCTGTAAATGGAGAAGGAATACTTCACCCATCAGTGTCCTGTGGGAGCCTTTTGTCCTCCCACACTACTCTGAAGGGAAAACATCCTTGGGCAGATACTTTCAAACCTATAGATATGTGTGCCAGGGGTAGGCCGGTTTAGGGATAGATGGTCTTTTTAAGAATAGGCTAATGTCGAAAGCTTCAGGTATTTCCCTAAAAATCAGTTTGATTCCCGGGTCCCCAATTTTGATTAGTAGTGTTGTTGTCTGGATGTGGTTAGAAATTGCACTAGTTCACCAAAGCAATCTTGATTCCATATTTTAATGGTTCTGGAGGGTTGTGGTTTCAGGTCCATATTAAATAGTACACCGCTGTTGTTTTCTTTGAACAATGTACTTTACCCCAAATTGCTCCAGACCACCTGATATCAATAAATAGGTACTAGCTATACCAGGGGTAATCCTGCTTTGGACTTACATCCCGTTGAGGAATGAGTCATATGCTCTAACTTTGCTTAACCTGAACCCAGACTGCAGCCCGATGAGTACTAAACCAGGATTTGGCCTTATGTACTGTGGTTACTATCACTAATAGCAGCAAGAAGGGGAAACAACCACAGTGTACCGTGGTATGAACTGACTGATTAAACAGATGTCATAAAAGCATCAAGTGTCACAGATGCCCAGTAGAAGATCAGAGGTGCCCTGATACATGGTTCAAATCTAAGTGGAGTCAGCTCTCAAAAATGTCTCAAAAGTGCTTATGGGAGATGTTCAGTGATGATGAGAAGGCCCACAAACATATTGGGATGTCTCTGTTTGAAGATGTTGCTGTCAGTTGGGTTCATATTGTGGCATCATGATGGCCAATACAGCACTTTAAACAGATATGAACACTAGAATGCCTTTGTAACTCCTGAGCAAGTATAGTAAATTAGCTGTCAGGCTACAAGATTGGTCTAATAAGCTAAGGAGGGCTGGTTGTAAGATATTGTTCACATTCAGTAGCTTTGGACAGTGAGACTGCTCTGTTCAACAGCAAATTCTGGATTCTGCAACCAATCATTAATTGCACTGCCACCAAGCCATCTCATCCAAAATTTCAATTCTGTTGAAAATGCTAACCCTTGCATTGGTAGATACGCTGTCCATGATTTACAAAGGTCAGATTAACTAGAATCATCAGGGACATATTATCTTCCCATTTTCAATAACCAAAGGTAACTCTACATGCTGCCAGATATTGCTGTGAAAGTTAATTTAGATAATACATATTTGGTTTCATTCTGATTACAGCATTTACTGTATCTCTGACCCTTCAACAGAAAGCTCCTGAAGCCTAATGCTCTGATCCTGTCTTGTTGTGGTGACGTTGGGTACCAGGACAAAGATGATCTTTTTTAGTAGAGTCTAACAGATGATAAATGATTGCCTCTTCATGGACATTAAAACAATGTAGGTCAACTAATGTGACAGGCCTGCATTTATCATTCTGAGTTCCAGGTTATTTGCTGTGGAATCCTGCAGATGACAAGCAGTAAAATAGAGCAATATTCTGAAATTCCAAGAAACCAGGAAACCAGCTCTCTGAGGGACAGGGCATGGATTGTAGAGGATCTCCACTCTGTCCCAGGAATGTCACATCTGTGTGATCCACCTGTATGGTTGTTTTTAGACAGCAAAAGCTACAGCACCAGACAATTCCTGAAAGATTGACTTCAGCTTTCTGTCTGCATGAAAATGATTTTCATGCTCAGAGGCAGTTGGAGAGTAATGCTGACAGCTAAAAGATGAAATTGTCATCCTCTTTGGGGCAGAGAACATCTGAGGTGGCAGCAGAGAAAGTGGTAATGTGTTTTATTGACCAATGAATGCTATTTTGCCCTTGATGCACCTTGTGAAAATTTCTGTGTGGAAATGGTACGCATTATGGTGGCTCTTGCATTGTTCAAGCAAACCAGTGACGCAATGGAAATGTAATGAGATATGGAGGAATTCCAGACACAGATTTCTCTATGGTCCTCCTTAGTATATTACACAATTATAAAATCTATCTTGAGTCACCACTCACATTTTATCTATCCCATTCAAGTTGCACCTGTGCTACATTCTCCAGATATGTTGGCAGTGTACGGAAACTTATCTTTAAGTGAACAGTACTTCACCACAAGACTTAGGGATGGGATGGAGCTTGTGTTTAAGAATACATAAAATTAAGGATGGTTGGCAACTGCTAGTTTTCGTTGATGCATTTACTATCACATATAAACTCTTTGTAGTTTTATTTATGAACAGCACCACTTCCAGGGATAACATGGTCTTGCATGGTGGGCATAACATGAGAACATTACATTACCAATGTGACTGTCCAGCCAGGGGATCCAGGCTCACAGTAAAGATTGGTCACTAAAGAGGCTTCAGTGCATTTGCGAATGTTACAGGATGACATGTCCGTTTTTTTTTAATAGCAATGATGTTAACAACGTGCCATGACAAAATCTCCACACTATCTAACAAATCTGGCTTTGGATTAAACTCTATCTTTTGAAATGGTCTGATTCTCCACAGATCACCCATGAAAATGATACTTGAATTACAACAAGTTTTTCTGGCAAAGGATAAAAAAGAAATTCACTCTTGAGTCTTAATATAATTGAGTCAGGTAATAAAAAAACACCAAAATACTGCACCTTACTATACTTGGTCAATTGTTTGGAGTTGGGTTCTCCATTAATTAAAGTCATTGAGATTTAAAAGAACACACACTGTTGATAAAGTTTTCCATGTTATTTCTTAATGTTGCTCTTTCGAAAACCTTTTGCAGAAGCAATTCTAGAACAACTAGAAAAAAAGTCTAGTTGAACAAAGCATACTGTATAGATGAATTGCCAAGAGCACACATTTTAGGACACAAGGCAAGTAAAAAACTAAACATCAGTAAAAAAAAAAAACAGATGACCTAAACTAGCCCTTTATATCATTCTAGACAACCTTTCAAAGTCATGGCACTGTGCCTTGTAGTCATGGGAATTGTAATTTATAAATAGCATTTATCAAGGGGATTCTTGTTTTCTTTAAGGGCATCAGTCTACAAATGAAGATGTACACCTTATTACATTTTTGTACAGTATATGCATCTTTGGATATACAATTTCAGGCATTACATGTCTGTGAGTTTACATTTTCTTGACTGGAATTGGCAAGAAAATATTTTATGTAAAAGGATAGTTTATATTCCAACAGCAGAACATCAGAAGGTTTTTGACTCAGAATGGGAATGTATTAGATATAGGAAGCATTTGGAGAGAGCAGTTTTAGCTGGTTGTGAATACCTTGTGAAAGAAAATAATCAGTACTGTACTAAAAGCAATGTTTCCATAGTGTTAAATGAAACTGTTGTAAGAGATATCTTTGTAAGTGAACACTATTTGACATACAGGAATAGGCTGAATTACAAAATTTCCTTCAAAAACTACTGGCCTGTATACAGATATTAAATACTTTTCTTGTATTGTTTATTAAAGTCCAGGATGTGCAAATTTGAAAGGATTTTTTTTTTTATGTCAAATGTGCAGTTTTTAAATGAAAATAAAAATCATGATGTAGGTGATGTACTAAAAGCCAGTAAAAAGATTTTGTTAGCTGAGTTCAGGAAAAATTCTCAGGTATTTACGTTATTTTTGGGCCTTGCTTTCTAACTATTTTTACAGAAATTAAACAGCCATGATGAGGTGATTTTGAATTTGAGTTATCTGAATTAATGAATATTGAGTGATTGAATATTCTCAATTGGTAAGAATTATATATATATTGTTATATACATGTCTGTCTATACATGCATAAGATTAATTTTGCCCTTACTTAATACTCTGTCCTGTTGTGCTATAGGGCTGCTCCTTATTAAATGCTTATTCAGTTAAGGCAAGTGCTCTTTAGTGTGGAAAAGGACAATTTATGGTTTATTTCAAAGACAAGGTCCATGTACTAAGCTCATTAGATTAACCTCCACTGACAGGTCAAGCATTCCGAATATTTTTTTTTAAATGATCTCAAGTAATTTATGACCTCTTTGTGAAGCATAATCAATAGAGTTAAGAGGATAGGCAGCCAGACAGCAATTCCTGCTCAGAGAAAGTTTCTTGTCTTTGTAATGTTTGCATTCTGTCTGCTTTTATGCAAGAAGACTGAATGCCAGTAATATCATACCCCCTTACTTCATCAGCCAAGGAGACATACTTTTTGTTATACTTTCAGTGTCTGTGCTGTCTTCTGTTACTCGGAATTTACTGTAACTGCTATCCTTGGTGGAGCCTGGGGAGATTTGTGACTTCTGTTAGCACCAGCTGTCAGATATTTATAACATTTTTTTGTTTTTGGTTGTTTTTACTATTATTGCAAAATGGAGTTTTTGAGCAGAAGTTCGGGAGGAGGTCAAACTTTAATCTCGTCCACTTCCATTCTCCTACGTATAAATATCTCTCCTGTTGAGCGCCCCGTTGCACATCTTGTCTCACACTCTTCCTCCACCCTGTCTTCCCCCAGGCAGAAGCTTCCTTGTTCATTTCCTGTGAAGGGAGGGAAGGAGGGCCTTTCAGCCTCAACCTTACAATCAGGTTGCCATTTCTTCAGCTGGACAATTTACATCAAATAAACATCCAGTGCAGTAACCCTGTAAACCTCATTGCCTCACCACATTTAAGGGGATCTGCAACACTATTTTTATATGTTGGGGAGAGAAAGAACCAGCATTGATGAACACTTTTCCAAACCACAATAAAAGTCAGATGTACACAGTCACTTCTGAAACCTCAATTTACATCACAAAATAGACAAAATTTCCAGGTATGAGCAGCATTGTATTAGATGATTCAGAACAAGGCAACAGAACTTCCACTGAAGTGAAGCAGTCTTATTGTAAAGAAGCAGGCTTGTGAATACATCTCTTTGAATCCAACAGAAATATTGCTCTCAATCACTGATACTAGTTGTTAACTCTGCATGCAGATCAAGTTGGAACAACTAAACAAATCTGAATAATGTTGCAGGGTGTAAATAATAATAATAATAATAATAATAATAATAATAATAATAAACTTTATTTTATATAGCACCTTTAAAGGTGGCTTCTCAAAGCGCTTTACAGGATGACAACAACAATAAATAAAAAGAATACACAAGATAAAACACAATTACAATATACAGAGGAGACCCTGGATGGTGGTACTAAGAAAAGCAGAGGGTTCATGAATGGAACCAGTTAAGTAAAGGCTCTTCTAAAGATGAAGGTTTTGAGTCTGGATTTGAAGGAGTTTAGAGAAGGTGACTCTCTGATATCCTTGGGCAAAGAGTTCCAGAGCTTGGGGGCATAACAGGAGAAGGCCCTGCCACCCATACAATGTAGACGGGCTTGGGGGACAGTTAGGAGACCAGAATTAGAAGAGTGAAGGTTGCGAGGTGGGGAGTAGAGAGATACTAGTTCAGACAGGTATTGAGGTGCCAAGCCATGCAGAGCCTTATAGGTGAGCATGAGGATCTTAAAGTCCACACGGAATTTGACTGAAAGCCAGTGCAAGGACTCCAGGATAGGAGTAATGTGATCATTTGCACTAGACCTGGTCAGGATTCTGGCTGCTGAATTTAGGACATAATTTCAAAGATAAAGACATACGGTATACTGTATATTTCTGCTTTGAACCCTGGATGATGAATAAGGTAAGGTAAGATGCTGAGCTGTAAGTTGCTCTGCCACATGCCCTTTTCTCTTACCCACCACGCATGCCTGTTCCAGTTTTCATCTTGAACCTTCTGGCCACAGGCATTAGGCCTCCATTCATACTGTATAATCCTTTATTCCTGCTTCATGCCTGCCGACCTACACTCTATTGGGCCCCCTCTCTTTAGGTAAACTGACACAAGAAGGACACTCAGGGAAGATGACGACGATGATGATGATGATGATGGAGAGGAGGGATTATTGCAAAGAGAGGAAGAGGTGTTTGTTAGCTGTGCTGTCACTTAGTTACAGTAGGTGTAGAGAAGGGGCACACTTTAGCTCCTGAATATCATTTAGATTCCAAACTTAAAATCATTTAGATTTCCTTTGCTGAAATGTTTCATGTTGTAACAAGGTACGATAATATTTAATCATTTGAGTTTGTATTCAAAGTGTGATTATATGAAATCTAAAGCAATTTTACAATGGATCAAAATCAGATTGCTTAGAAATATGTTTAAGAAAAGCAAAGGATCAATCTAGGGAATAAACAGCATACTTCAAAGTCAATGTTTATATGTCTTCTAAAGAAGAGACATTTATTTTGACTAATGTTTTCCATGAATATTAAGAATATGGGGACTAATAACACAATTTGAAAATAACATTTCTAACCAAAGCATTGCTTATAACAGAACTGACTCAGCTAGTGAAGATTCTATTGCTTGTAATTATTATGTTGTATTACTGTAATTTCAGATGATCTCTCATGAAAGATACAATACTGTATAAAAGAGATATGATATGATATGAATGGTTAGTGCTACGGTAGGGTACTATAGTTAGAATTTTTCAAGTGGAAATGTACCACTGGCTGATTGCTGCCAGGTTTGGGTCAGCATGCTGAGAGAGCTGCATGACTCCTCCTGTCAGTGTTTACTATCCTGTAGAGGCAGAGTGTAAAACGTCATGTTGCAGTGCTCCCCTTGGCCTTATGCTGGCACAAGGGTCAGAACAGGAACATGTTAACAGCTGGAGTTTCACAATTGGATGTAAATATAAAGAAAAGGAAATGTTTATTTCAAATTCAAAGAAAGGAATGACATATGTCTGGATTCTGTCTAGTTGCAGTAGTTGTGCAACGTTTCACTATTTGTATTTAATTTAGTATTTACATTAATTTTTTTGCAATATACTTTACCCTTATTTTGGAATTGTCAGTGGCATATTTTTCTGTGCCTTGTTTAACAGACAGGAAGAATGAGGAAGACTGTGTCTGGGAAGCCTCACAATATCACTGGAAGGTGAGAAAGCCCTGACAGACTATTCCCAGCCAACCTCAGTGCTCAGAGAATTGTATACCACTTCTTGGGGAATCCTAGTCACAGTTGGACAATGAGCCGGGCTCAAACACTTGATCATAGGGCTGAAACTGCACTCGGGTGAACACCTTTACCAATTGTGTTAGAGCTTTTCTATATTTATATCTCCATTTGACAAATCATAGTCCTACTCGAGTTGTAAGACACAAAGCCCTTAAGATTACCAAAGGTATGAAATTCAGAAAGACACTTGATAGAATGAGTGTCTTCCTGGTTATGGTGGTTCATTGAATCACCTGTTGGGTTGGTATTTAATTTTTGAAATCTTGCAAACAAGATTTTTTTGCAAAACACCCCAAGACAAGAATGCCCCACTAATTACAAACATGGGTACCAAGCACATTTTTACCACATTTCGTTAGTTCAAGTGTCTTACTTCCCATCTTGACCCATACTGCGGCTCCTTTGTTATTTCCAATGAGAAATGAGAAAAGTTTGATATCCTGAAGTCTAATTGACCTGGCTTCTATTTCCTTAATCAAGTAGATGAATATCAAATTTGTATCTCGAATTTGTCCCTGAGTTAGCCATTCAATACTACATTATTTTTCTGAACATATTGAACGATGGCTGGGACACTTATAGATCATTTAAACAACCTTTCTTCCTTGACAAAAGGTATATTTTATCACCCATACTGGGAAATGAAATGGTTGTGCCTATTTACTTGTCCATTAATTTCAGCCATTTCTACCCTTTGATTTAACTTTTACCTTCGTAATCCATTGTTCAATCATCACCTGTGTTGAAGAAATTAGATTGTTTTTCCAAACTGTTCATAATTGACTAATTGTGGGTCACATTTTGGTGACAATTAGTTGGAAACTGTAAGTGTGATGACCTTCCTATCATTCATCCACTATTTAGAAGAGCAAACTACAGTATGAAGCCCTTTTGTTACTTGTACATTTCTTTTTTCAATTGGTAATTCCAAAGAGCATACCCTTTCCCTTAATTGCATAAAAGCCATAATTTGTTTCTTTGAGTTACATCTAGCTGAAGTAAAACAAAATGGAGACAAAACTGAAACACAGAGTAGGCAACAGATTTGTTCATTTTGTATTGTGAACAAATATAATGGTATTTAAATTCAATACAACAAAATACACGCGTAAAAAATTTTTTTTTCAGTTTAGTGACTGACGGCAGATTAATGGAAGGTGTCAGAAAGTCATTGAATTCTCTGTGCTGAAGCCATGGCAATAAATCTATCTGCTGGTGCTGAGCAGCATCACAATGGCTTACTGTTGTGTCGTTACCAAGTGCGGTAAAGTTTTGAAGTGCCCTATTATATTCATATTGAAAGCTGAAAACAGTGCATATGGAGGTTACTGAGTTTCTTTGTATTGTTTATGTATGATGTGCTTTGAATACCAGTCACCCACTCCCAACTGTCCATGCATTGCCTTATTAATGGGCTGCGGTTTATTTCCCTTATCAAAAGAGGTCTTTTTCCAATGAAAAACACTGGCTGTTTTTTTAAAACAATTGCCCTAAAGATGTTAAACAGTCTCATCAAAAACAATATTAACCTTTTCCTTTGTTGCATGTGAACTCTCATTATTTATTAGTTTTTCTTTATCGTTATACATTAGATTAAAAAAAATGGGATGGTACAGATTAAGATTTGCTTTTATTTAATATATTTATATTTACCCTTGCCTTTCAATCTTAAAGGGAAATTACAAAGGAAAGGTCAAAACTCAACTCAACAGCTGCAGACTTTTCTATTAGTAAATTAAGTCTTATTAGTGTTTCTCCTTTAATCAAGTTTTTATCTACTTCACTCGTTCATGGAGAGAATCATGATAGGTAATGATAAAAGTCTATTGCATGACTAGTTCAGTTTCAAGCATTTGTATTGACCCTATGTTAAAACCAAGGTAACACACTTTGAATCAGCGAAACAGAGAGAGCAAAGGAGAAACTACTAGTCAGACAATTAGAGTGGGATAAACACCCCTAGTGGATTATGATACAGTTGCAAATAATAGAAGAGATTCACAAATCACGGCCAGGACCAGAATGATAGGAGATGTCACCACTGTGGCCTAAGTCCCACAGTACTAAAGCAGAGGGAGGAGCGTGGGCTCCAAATGCTATCAGAAAGTGATTGGTGCAAATGTTCTGAGACATCAGCGAGGGAGGAACACTGGGAGAAGAGAAAGAGAAAAAGAAAAATGATGAAGAATCTGGCTAGGTTAGGGAGAAACCAGAGGTGAGGAAACCTACCACAAAGAAGTAGTTCTGGGGAAGACATAGTTATGTCTGGCCAGCTGTGCTTTGCACTGTGGTGAGGGGATTTGTAACATAGTGAAATAGTGAAAGAGGCACCTCAAATAGGTTGACTAAGATACAGAGAAATTAATTCAAATTCAAAACTGCTTTACTGTTTACCTTACATAAAATATTGTTAAGGCTTTAAACATCCCATTGTTACAGCACAGCAAGAAATACATGTCCTCTCACACAGTTGACCCTGTAACTTGGGTGGAGACTTAATAAGGATAAAGAAGATTGCATTTCCTGCTGTTATTTAACTTTCTGAACATTCATTCAGCAAATGAATAAAATACTCACATTTAAAAATATGTTCATATTGCATATAAATCGTATAATAGTGGCTCTGTGGCTAAGAATCTGTGCCTGTGGCTGGAAGGTTGCCGGTTCAAATCCTGTGGCCGGCAGAGGAATCCTACTCTTTTGGGCCCCTGAGCCAGGCCCTTAACTCCAACTGCTCCAGGGGTGCTGTACAATGGCTGACCCTGTGTTCTGACCCCAAGTGTCTCTCCCTCTGTGTGTCTCATGGAGAGCAAGTTGGGGTATATGAAAAGACGAATTCCTAATGCAAGAAATTGTATATGGCTAATAAAGTGATCTTATCTTATCTTATACACACATTTATAATCCAACAAAATGGGATATCATTGGAATGAGTTCAATACTTGTGTATGGCACTATTATTAAAATTCTATTTCTGGCTAAAACACTGAAACAATCCTTGTAATGCTGCATATTAGTGACACTAGACAACGACACCTACAGTGACTGGCCAGCAGAATATAATGAATATAAAGCATGTTCACTTGCTCTAGAGGTGGTTCTTTACCTGTACTCTTCCAATTCCAGTTTGCATTACATGAATGATGTCGTCTTTCATTCTCATTCAGGGAGGTTGGGAGAGCAGTGGCGTGACAGGCTGCCCAACCATTAACCATTCAGAGTTTGGAAAGGAAAAAAAAAGGAATACAGTATGTTTCATAATCACTAAATGTTATTTCTGTATTTCCTGCCATTTCCTTCTGGTTTCAATTAGGCTACACAAGGGGTAGTAACTTTAAAATGTTGTTCTTTATACGAATGGCGCTGTTCCGCATTTCCTCATTTGTTTAAATATTCATATCAAAAAGCGGTGATCAGAAGTCATATGGTATGTCTTGTTGTTTCACTTTAGCACACAGGAAATCCGTTCCATTTTTAGCCCGTCACAATCTGTGCAAGGCAGACAGAAAATGTAATGTATTAAAATGTTACAGGATGTGATGCAGCAAGTCATCAGTGAATCTGCCCTGCCCTTCTGACCAAATGCATTTTTCGGGGATTGGTTAACCAGACAATTTCAGATTTCTGTTCAAAAAGACAGTTCCGCCACTGATGTGAGAGTTGAAAGGGTTTTTTCTGTGGTTGTGTTTTTTTTTAACTCTGCAAAAAGCATCTTATAGAATATGGCAAAACAAATTCTAATTAAACCAGAGAAGAATGTGATTAGTTTTGTAGGAAACTAATAAAATTCATAAATAAAAGTAAATCAATAAAATAAAATATTTAGTTAGTTATTAAGACTAATTTGCCTTATGCCTGACTAGCAAATATCATTAAGTAACACAGCAGGAGTGAGAAGTCATGTAATGTCCAAACTCAAACTAAATAACTAACATTCTTTTAATTTCTTGAAACAAAGATCATATTTCATTTTTGCAAAACCTAACTTCTATGTGATCAATAGTATTCATGAAATATCACTGCTTGTGTTCAATGACCTAAACTTGGGATTCACAGGATTTTGCTGTGTTCCACCATTTAGCAATTTACAAGTATAATTTGTATAATTTGGTAATAGAAAACACAGCCTCAAATAGCAAGCGGCTGATCAATAACATTCCATAATCAACTGCTTAAGAACAGTGTATGATACACATTTTTTATTGAATGTATTTGTAATTCATTCAATCAGTGTCAGCATTGACCCCTCTGTCCATTGGAGCTCTTAAATTTCCAAACCAAACTGTCCAGGATTGTGTAAATAGCAGGAAAACTAATTGGGAAACAGCAGACCCTAGCTCACCGGTTTATATCACAATACAGTTCTCAGAATGGCAAGATAAATGTAGTCCCTCCACTACCTATTTATTTATCAATTTATTTATGTATTACATACTGGTGTTGTGATTTCATGTGATTTTGTATGACTTTTATGTTTTGCCTGTGTGGTTTGTACTTTTATGGGAGAAGTCAAAGACAAATTTCCGTAGTAGTATCTATTTTCTCACTTCCTTGTGCTTTAAGTTAAATTGTTAAATTGTTTGAATACGATCACTGGGAGAACACAAGCTGTAAAAAATGTGAAGTAATCCAGTTACTGGTATTCATCACAATACAGGCTTCATATTATTAGTCATACTTTCCAAGTCAAAAGGTCTTCACCACAATCATATAAACAAATAGTGTCATGTGTGGGATGTTTGCCAATCTTCATGTTTTTAATCAACATCTATATTTAGAAGATAGAAATAAATAAAACTAAAATCTAGACACAGTCAAGCATTTTAACTGTGAAGTTTGTGGAAAACCCTGCCTCAACATACGCAGTGGAACACAAACCTAGAGAGACCAGGCAAATGCATTGTACAAATCACACCATGGACCTGTTGTTCTGTACAGCACTCCCAGGGCATTTTCACTGCTCCAATTTTTAGGATAATTAATCAAAAATGATTTATTTTCTCATTAACTATGCAGTTAGCCTGCAATCTGCAAAATCAATGTTTTACAGATGCTCTTTTACTTTTGTTTCAAGACAGGTCTGATTTTATTGGATATAGATTTATGGAGAGTGCGGAGAAAGCTCTATTCCACGTTTGACCAACCCTACAGTCCACAGCCATGAGAGAATCTTGATTGTTATTCTTGTGCTCAAGGACTGAAAGGTGAAAGACGGAACAGAATAAAAATAATGGAAGAGCCTAAACATGTTTTAATGTGTAATACACATCTCTATGATGCATTCAGAAATCTATTGAAACTATACATAAGTGTGTATGTGTATATGAATACTGCATACAGTGTGTCTTGTATTTTCCAAAAAACAAATAGTTTTTGTTTCCTGCAACCACTGGGGTTAAGCAGAGTTTTGTGTTGTCCAGCAAGATCTATAGTCATTTCCAAGGGTGGATCCTAAAAGGCTCTCTTAGAGACCTGGAGTTTGACATATATGTTTAAGTATGATAGGTTGTTAGTATCTGAACATGTGTTTTTCTGTTGTGCTTTCATTCCTAACAATGTAAGTTACAAATAATCGGGGGCAATCTGGCCCATTTATCTTGTACTGTTACTAGTAGCCAAGTGATATAAGTTTGTATTTCTCAAGTTAAAAGTGGTTTCTCAATTCAACATGGTTGTGTAGCTTGTTACAGACTCCCACAATGCTTAGTAAAAAGGGGAACCTTTTTTCCGTTTTAATTGTACTTTCCTATAGGTCTCACTTGTATCCTGTAGTTTGTGTCTTGCTCTTGGTTCTGGAGAAATCCTTGTCAATGTCTTCACAAACAAAAACAGCATCCAGTTAAAGAAATGGAGTACAATAAATTGTAAAGTAAATGTGTTTCAGAGATTAGAACAGAAAAATACTTAAGATGATGAAAGGGAAATTGACAATACATCGAATAAGTATTGCTGTCAACTTTTTGCCCAGGAAGAAACAAAACTCAGCTGTCATTAGCTGTAATGTCATTAGCTGATTGTGACAGGGATTCCTCATCAGGGGTACTCAGCTGGGTGGGGTAGAGCTGGCCAAGATTCATCCATCCATTTTCTAACTGCTTTATCCAGGGGAACTGAACCTATCCCAGCAAGCAATGGGTGCAAGGCAAAACACACTCTGGACATGTGTCCATCACAGGGGACACTGTACGTCATAGGGTACACATAAACACAGATACACACACTAAAACTAGGGTCATTTTTCAAGAAGCCAATTAACCTACCAGTATGTGGGAGAAAACCGAAAAGTTGTACTCAGAGGAAAATGAGAAAACTTCAACAGATTTCTTAAGAACATAAACTTTCCAATGATAACTGTGTTATTTCTCAATTAGAGACTAGTTTTTGGCCTTCCATCCACCAACTTTGGTTCATTGCAGCAAAAAAAAAAGCTTGTGATCTGTTAAAGCCATATGCACTGAGTATTAGAGTTTAATCGACAACTTCTGTTTCAAATTCTTAATGGCTGTAAACAAACATAATTTTGCATTTCCTGGAGTCTAGACACAACAAGAAACGGGAAGAAACAGGAACGTACTTTCACTCCCTTTGAAGATCAACTTACAACTTTGCAGTTTCTTTACTTTGGAAAGATACACACAGAAAAAAATCTGTGGTGTGGTGTGCTGAGCAGGTGGGAATTGCAAGCAAGGGGGAGATTTTTTTTAAGAAACATAAAGGGCATAAACAAGCTTTGCCTGTATGTTCGATGCATTGCAGTTTTAATCTTAGAATTGTTTTGGATACATCCTAGCCTTTAATTTTAGCGGTTGCTTAAATTAGCACATTTGGGTAGAACCGTTTTCCTTAGGGAAGATGGGAAATGCTCATAGAAACTGCATTGCATCATCTCCGTATCAATGCAACACCTCATTAAACCGGGACAAAAAATCAAGTTTTATTGACTTTTTGCAATAAAGAATAATTTAATTAAAACCATTACAGGCTACTGCATGAATAGATGCAGCTGTCCCCCAAAATCAATAATGTAAGTAGAACACCTGAACCATTGCAAAGAAACCTGTGATAGTTCAGAGATGTCCGAAGTTCTGTTAATAAATTTCAATATGATTACCTAGTTTTATTTTTCATATGTGCCAAGAGGAAAGTTGTACGTAAGTTGAAAGTGGAATGCAATAGATTTCCCATCATTTTATACCTCTTCTGGACTATAGCCTAAGTGGAAACTGTTCCTATCCCATTTTAAATTAAAGCAACAAATTACAATACTGCACTCATTAACAATTCAATAGAAAAAAGAGACGTTTCTGCTTTTTCATTTCTGCAGTAAGATAGGAGCACAGAATCATTAAGTGAACATATAGGCAGTGTAAAACCAAGCGTGAAAATACAAGCTGATATATTTCAATAAGTCAGGGACATGTTTGATATAATACATTTATGTAAGCACTAGTATAGAGATTTAATCTTGTTGATTTGAATTTCAGTTAATAAAACATTACAGTTATCACTGATCAGGAGATATTTTCCTATACATTTTTTTTCCTTTACTCGCGCTGCCTTGGTCAAAGCTGTTTCAATCCAGTTGACCTGCACTAACTCTGCTCTTTTTAAACATCACGCTTAGTACAAGTGGTTTTTGGCCAGTTGTTTCATTCAGCTGCATAGGAAAAGAAGATGAATCAAGGAGCAAAGAAGCCAAACAGAAATTATTATTGATTTAATCACATAATCAGCAGCAAACACTTCAGGCTAAGATAGCAAATCCATAATAGCCTTCCCACATAACAACCCATACAAATTTACCAGCAAACCAGCATATGCACTTAGCAAACAGGAGAGCAAGGGTCACCTTCAGTTGGCGGCAAAATATTGACATTCCTAATGCTTAAATATGTTTTGAGTTAAGTGTTATCAATCAACGATAAGAGTTGAATGTCTGTAAAACATAACTCCATTGGCAGAGGGATTATAGAAATGCTTTCTTGTCATAATCTAAGCGCATCTATCAGACAAAACTCTGCATGAAATCAATTGTGCTCAAGACAGTGCCTGCTGTGACCATTCAGAGCCAAATAAAAGATGAGAGCGCAGTCCTATGATCTTTAACCATAACTGCTTATCTAATGAGAGTAGAGCCCGGTTTTTACGGCTAAAAATGAAATCAATGCCTTCAGTGCAGGAAATGATATAACAATCTCCTATATCATGGATCTGTCTAAAATATTACTTTTGTTTTGAAAAGCATCTGTGGTTTTACTGTTCATTTGCATTTTGAGTAGAATATTTATTATTTTAAAGGAAATTGATTTTAAAATACAATACTATAAATAGTGTTAAAATCTCCAAACAAGACAATGAGTGTTGACTAACAAAAAACGGAGCATAACATTATGGATCAGAGAAGATACGAAACTCCTTGTGATCTGGGGCCAGTCCCAAACTCTCCGACAGCAGTGCCAGATTATACCCCAAACTTGCAATTTCTGCAAGAGAACTACTGAATGAGGGATTTTTCAATAGGATTTCAGACCATCCAGAAGTTGCCACAGACCAGAATCTCTGAGCCTAGTGGGGTGACGAGCAAGACCAGTACCCACTCTCCTAAACTATTTTAAGAAGGCTGGAAGGAAGACTACCAAAGGTAAGCCATGTAGTTGAAAATGTGACCAACTGTGCAACAGGATCCTTTATTGACAACCAAAGCTGGGAATCAGTAGACTTTCAAAATGGTGTTGTCTAGGTGACAGATGGTATCTATGATGCACTGGAAACCTTTCACTGACACCTCAATAAGTATTAAACCTTACCTACAGAGGCTGAAGTGAGGCCCTAATTATGTGAGATAATTATACAGTAACCTAGGAATGTTGTCCTTTGGTCCGGAACTTGAGAGCTCTTCACCAGGTTGATTGGGAGATGAAGCCAGTTGAGATAATCTGTGACAGCAAATGTATGAAATACAACCCTGGATGGCGTGTAAGGGTTTACCCTACAGCTTCAGAGCAGAGAGGGATACATCCTTGTGTTTGGGAAGTGTTCATTGATCAATAGAGACAGACTGATGGGAAACAAGATGAAGAGAGAAAATATTTCCTGTGACCTCGACAAATATGGAGGAGAAAATAAGCATTCTTTAACTGCATTATAGTCCATCTAGATTGGGGAAAGCACTTGTGCATGAGCATTTTGAAACATGTTACTCTGAAGAAGTTGTTAAGATGTCATGGGTAAAGCATCAGGTGAAGTCCATTGTTCTTTCTGGGCCCTAGATCTTCTACTGAAGCACTTGGAGAATACACTTGGTAAGAAGCACTTCAGCTCCAAGAGCAGAGCTTTGAGAAGGATAGTATGGTAAATAAATGGAGTATCACCAACAGGCATTTATTGTGGCCAGATGGAGTTATCTGTCAGAGGCATGATGGAGTGTGGGCTCTCGTGTAAACGTGGAATTCATCTTTGTAGTGAATCCCTACTTCTTGCAATGGGAAACTGCAAATCTGATCCCAGCAAAACTCAGTGCCATGGGAGTAGTTAAGGGGACTGAAGATGTAAGAGACAGCACCACAGCCCCATTAGCAGGGTAGGGTCACGTCTTTTAGCAACAAGTTCAAGTTCAAGTTCACGTTTATTAGTCATTCCAGCCATATACAAGTATACAGTGGAATGAAATATCGTTCCTCCTGGTCCACAGTGCAAATAGAGACAAGGCAGACAGGACACTGACATAGATATTGTAGACAGGATACACATAGTGCAAAGTGTGGATAGTGCAAATTACAAGGCAATACATAGTTCAATGTACACAACACACTGGGGAGATTTAAACCATGTTTCTGGAACTGGGGCGGGTGCAAGTAGATTCCAGGGTGTTGAGAAGCCTGACAGCCTGCATGAAGAAGCTGTTACAGCATCTGGTGGAGCTAGCCTGTACACTGCAGGGGGCCTGACAG
Source organism: Lepisosteus oculatus (assembly GCF_040954835.1). Lineage (NCBI taxonomy): Eukaryota > Metazoa > Chordata > Actinopteri > Semionotiformes > Lepisosteidae > Lepisosteus > Lepisosteus oculatus. The sequence continues at coordinate 18,116,908 of NC_090705.1, forward strand.
GCAGAAGCATCTTACTCTGTTGGTCAGAAACCTCCTTAACCTCTACAACCAGAGACAAGTCCTTTCTGACTATACCTTTAAATCCCTCAGTTCCTCTATTTGACTTTATTGCTGCTTTTTCCATGGTTATTATATTGAATTTCTATCCTTTTTGCTTTGTTTATATAGTTCTACACTGTGTGTTGTTGCACTCCGTTAATTTTTACTGCTCGGACATCAGGCAACAGCTAAATGCATAAACAATAACAGTAACAATTTATTTTGAGTTGCAAAAAAAAATATGTCAAAATAAAACGCCATGTGTTAAAGAGTTGAAGAAGCAGCTGAAAGTGCATAACAGGCAAAAAATCTGAAAAGCAAAAATCTGCTCGACTTGCTTAAAACATGATTATTTTTAGAATACACTGTTTCACAAGAAATTGTATATTGCTAATTGAATATATTCCACAGAAAGTGTGACAGTAAAAATACCTTTTACTTATGGTGCTCTGCCCAGCATTCAGAGTTGATCTAACTGCCAAGTGGAGCTGTGAATTGTGCATGGTGAAACATTTCTGCCCCGATTTTGGTAGAAAGTGATTCCAAAATTGCCTTATTGTTACCACAGAGATACGGGCAACAAGCAAGAAACGGCACAGCCTAATCCAGCCACCCCTGGCATCTCCAGGTATTAAGATGCAACTTGGAATTCTAAGTATTATTCTCGGAGGATACATACTGTAAAAACACAGATCTATTTTTTTTTCTATGCAATTACCAGATGAATGACAAAAACCAAAACGTGTTACATGGTATATATCCATGGTAAAAAAGAATCAAAGTGATGAAGCAGCAAAACAAACAGTAGCATAGTGAGAGTTAACAAATACTGTACCTCATGTTGTTTCCTTTTACTAATCATTTACATTATGTACACATTTTGATAAAGGAATAACAAATACTGTATGTCCAAACTTGTCAGTTCACTTTTCTTGATGGTTTAATTTGTTTTTTGACAACTAATCCTAACAGATTCTTAACGCATTTTCCAATCATACCCTGATACCAAATTCAAAAAAGTTCCTTATGTTGCAGTTGTGACTGTAACTACCACTTCTCTGACTATGCTGTTAGTCTTCTTTCAGGACTTTGAGTTATTCACCACACACACTTTTATTCTAAAACTTCATTTTGGCAGGCATGTAAAATATCAACTTTTACATATTGCCACATATATATATACAGTGTATGTACACATGCATAGCAAGTGAAGTGTAAATTAATTAGTAAAGCAAGTGAAAGCTGTTTTGACTAGACGGAAGAAAAGATTTAATCAAAATGAAGGAGCAAATGCAAAACAAGACCACTCTGCTTATTTTTAAATTGATTTCAATACCTTTCACTGACGCCTCAATTTTTCCTCTCGCATATTTTTTCATTCTCCTCGCCTTGAGCGATGGAGACATGATTGTTTACAAAGGGTTGTGCCTCATTTGTTCCTATAGATTGTGCCTAATTAATGTTAACTTGTCTGTACACAGAAAAGTGCTGTCCTCTCTGCCTTAATCTAATCTGTATTCTTTCAAAAAATAATTAGATCATTTACACCTCATTAACATGTAATGTAATGTCTGAGCATTCATCATAATGATTGCTTATTATTTCACTTTGCAATATTATCTCCTCTAATGAAACTGTTCACACAACTGCCAAGAATGCCTTAATTGGTTGTCAAATCGCAGAGGCAGACAACATGCTATTCCGTGTGTGAAGTTCTAATTTGCATGAAAACCTCAGAGCTTGGTAACACACACAAAAATTAACCTACCATTTAGTGATTTATTTATTGCAAAATCTCAATGTAAATAAGTCCAACTATATCAACCAAGCATTTATCATACTTCCAGTGTAGTCTGTTTTCTGGAGAGTGGAGGCCAGAAACTGAACATTCCCTGGAGAGTTAGATTATCAAAAGGGCATTTTCCATCTTTAACAGAAAGCCGTGGTACTCATTCACATGTTTTTTTAATTATTTTTATTGCTTCCCAGAAGAGAAAAATTGTAATTATCTTTCCCTAGGGAAGGATTGGCTAATCTGGTCAGTGTACTATACCAGTTACAAGAACACACAGAATGAAGGGATAGGCAGGTTTTACACTGTGTAACAATGCAGCTCAATTATGTTCCAAACCAGTGTACAGTTAATTTGTGTTTGATAATATTACAAAAAAAAATTAAAAAAATGTTTGCCACACTTTAACATAACTCAACAACATACAGTATGTATATATTATTATGCTCTCAAATTCCATTAGTAAGACTCTGAAGCACACTCTTTCATACATAATGTCTCGATGTCAAGGAAGTGTAAAATTGATTTCTTCAGAATCTTTTGCACACTTATCAGTAGCTGTTCTGTATAAAACAGAAACTTTCGAATGCAAATTTTAAATTTAAATGCGGTCCTTTTTTAGGAATTGAATAAACCAGAGTAATCGGAGCAACTAAATTTGATTGTGCAAAAACAAAAACAAATTTAGATCAGCAATGCTCAGAACTTGTAGACTTGTACAGTAGATATAGTGTATTTAGACTTGGCAAAAGCTTGCACAGATTTCTGCTACTAACTGGTAACACTAACCAGCCGAAAAGGATGTTTACAGAGATTGCTCTGAATCATGTAGCTGTTTATCTGGTGAAAATGAATGTCTTCTTTAGTACTGGCTATACTGTATATAATGACAATTATTTAAAAAAGCCTAGCAACATTTATTTATTGTATTTTAACACAGACACAGCTGACATGTCACAGACCACAGAAGACAGAAGGGATAAAAAGCACTAGTACACAAAGATAACACCCAGCCAGGTAACACAATTCAGTGAACACCTAAACCTAATATTTTAGAAATGGCGTTTGTTTCACTCAGCCAATTGTTTGACTATTTAGCTGTTCAATAAGGAATCATATTGCCCACAGTCTCAGGACAAACAGTCAGTCAATCAGTCAGACCCCCGCCAGACACACATTGGTGAAACTTGAGGATTTTTTCATTCCTGCCTAGCCTGGACAGATCCACACCTTCCCATCCTCGTTGTTGTACTCATGTCACATACAGAATCATGACACAGAGTGGTTATTTCAAAACATACTTTGGTTTTGCATTTAAAGTTGTCAAATAGCTGGACAATAATGATAAGCCTACTGTTTCAAAAGTTTTGAAGAAGTATTACTGTGAAGGTTCAAACATTTTTTTCCCACGTCTGTTTCTGTGTGCTCCTACCAGCCAGAAAACGTAAGCTGGTGCTGTCTCTGATTAGTGAGGGACATGGGTATGCGTTTGATCCGAGCTTTGGGTCTAACCATGAAGTGTGAAAATGTTACTCAAAAATTCAATTTTTGCTTTGTCAACATAGCAGTGAGAAACATTCATATTTCCCCAGACAGCATTTTAAAGGCATCATATCCAGTTCATAACCCACAAGGAGCCATGCATGATAAAAAGCTATCCTCTTTTGCATTGCTCCAGCTCAGCTAGCTTAGAAGAGCTTAGCCAGAATATCTCTAACTTCTTGCACAGCTGTAAAATAATTGTCACCCATCTATAGGGTTTGCATACATAGCTTAAGAAGGCACACTAAATTGAAATTGTCTTGGCGTGTCTTAGGGCCCTTTTTTCCTTTTACCCAATATGCTGTTCGGGGTATAATTCATAACTTATTCCTGGTTATGTGTGCACTTACAGTATGTGAAGAATTATGTTAAAAGACTTTAGTTATCTTTTAAACGCAGGGAAAGCAATGCCAATATCACTGCAAAATGATTAAAAAAAATATTTAAAATAGAAAATGCGGTCTTCCCCGAAGACATCCAGTAATGATTTTCAGCTCACATCATGGTCCACTTTGAATTTTCGTTTCTTGCTTTCATGAGGCACAAAAACAAGATGCCTTGTAAAAATCATAAAATCATCCTAAGAACGATATAATTAACCTTCTCCTTGGGGGACTCACCCATTAGCAGAAATCTATGCTTAGCCATTTCATATACATAACCTCTGTACATCCACAAGGAGTCCTCATATTGTAATATGATAACTGCATTGTCAATAAGCCCACATTACAGTAATCACACAAATAAAGTGCCCGAGGCAGCTTTTATTTAATAAGGCATGGCTTTATAAGAGTTAGAACATGATTGTCTCTGAACTCCTTCACCTCAAGAACTAGAGGGATAGACATTAAATTCTCTCTCCTTTTCTGTTATGTTAAATCAAATACATTTTGATTTGTACAAAGGAAATGAATAATCAAGTAACTAAAGTATTTTTTTATCAGGGAAATCGGAAAGATATAATCTTCTTCTGTAATAAGTTTAAAGGACTACAAAGAAACACAGTCATTTAAATGACCTATTTGGACCATTCATCTATTGCTATATGGGATACTATAGAGTTTCATTATTCTTTTTAATTTCCTTATTTTGCACATGTGTGAACTTGAACACTATGTGGTGACAATTGTAGGAATAAGACCATGTCTAACGTGCCACAAAGCAGGTGTAAAGACAGAAACAGAAGTCTGTGTGACCCCTTGCACAACTGAGACTTTTGCAGCACATGCTGGATATTTTACTCCTTCTGTAGCACTGCTGGTTCAACCCTCTTCCTGTAGAGACAGTGTGCAACATTATTGGCTTAATTGGACAAATTTAATAACTTCTCTCACGGGTGCTATTAAGAAATCAAAACTACAGTGTACTGTATCTGCACTAGGGGGAAAACAACCCCAGGAAATGGCTTTTTTAGGTACATGAAGTTTAAACTGTACTTATATATTTTCTTGTCATATTTTGTGGCTTGTTTGGTGAACACTACCTTCAGTATATGGTATTAAAACATAACATTCTGTTAAGGAACAAGTATAGGTTAATTCCACACCAAAAAATAGGACAAAGAACATACTGTTTTAGCGGTTGAGCCTTCTTTAGGTGTGTGTTGAGTCTTCAAGCGTCTCCAGTCATTTGACTATGATCAAATAAAGCTAGGAATGCATAAATCAATAATGATAATATAATGATAAATAAAAAGCATGCTTTGGAGATATCATTCAATAAAGCTCAGGTTATGTCCTAGTACAGTTTTCTTCATTTGTATTGATACTGAGACTATGATAAACTAGCATTCCAATTCCATTAAAAAATGCTGCATGCATGTTGTTGGGTTTGTAACACAGTTGTACTTAAATGTTTTACACTACAACAAATAGTTCACTCTCTGTCTTTTATTGCCTCTCCAGAATATATGATGTTTGGGACATGATTCCCTTTTTAAAGATTGGCTTCAAGTTATTTCCCATTATTATAGGCTATAACTATTTTTTAAATGAATCTCATACTATTTTGTTCTTGAGATTAGGAGGACTTAGAGTCATAACTCTTGAACAGTCACACTCGTCTAAAGGATTGATTCTATTTTGTAATAAGAGTGGACAAAGAGCCATTTTCCATTTTCAATGCTGCCCAGAAACACAAGACCTTAAAGTGAAATACACATCTCCTGGTTTGGTGTATGAATGCATTCAAATTTGCTGCACATTGTTTTTGGGGTATGTCTACTAATTGTATTGCCCACTCCCACCTTTCTCCAGTTGTCAAACAGTTGGACTTGGTGAGAAGAAAGTTATATCATTGTCCACTGTCAGGAGCTCTGCACCCTGTGAGCACCACTGTACTAACAGCAGGGCCATGACACTGACTTGAGGCTTTCAGAAATAATGCTGCCCGCCCACCACTGCCTGAAGAGCCGCAGGGATAAAAAAACAAATGCACATTTGCCTTTAAGCTGCCATCATGTGGCAACAGTTGCTCCTTAGGGAATCCTGGTTACTGTCAGCTAATGTTACAACCCTGGTTTGGACCGGTGGTCTCTGGACTACAGGGTCAGATTTGATCTTTCTTTTACTCATTCATTGGCCCAGTAACTTGCTGTGCAATATACTGTAGTTTTGAATGTGATGAAGGTAATCTTAAATTAAAATATTACATTTCAGACTGGATTTCCCAAACACTGTAAAAAAACACTGTAATATGTACCATGTACTGTAGTTTTTTATATTTATTGATTCTAACATTGTTATGGTTGATTTCGTCAAGTCATAAGTGAATGGCCGATGTGAGCAACTGTGAAAGTGTTTTTTTTCTTTTCAGCAGCCTATTTGCTATTGCATGAAATATGATTGTTGACTTTAACCATTCTTTTAGAAAGATTATGTTTTTTTGTAAGCAATCAAGTTAGCATTTCAGTTAACTAAGACAAGGAAAAGGGAATAAAAAACAGTTACAGTACAAGGTGTTACTTTTACATTGTCATGCAACAATCATACCAAAAAACATCAACCCCAACAAAATACAATAATTTTTAAGTAAAACAAAGAGCTTTTTGCTTAATTTGAGCAATAAAGTAGTTAATTTCCTTCAACTGAGCACATAGATTGTTGCTTTAGCAGGTGTTCAGACTATTACTGCATTGATTATTTTTCTCAAATACTAAGTTGTCTTATTTCTCAATACTCACCAGTTTTGCTTTGGATCAGATTGCTACTCTGTGGTTGTCCTGCTCTCATCTTACCAACACCACCTAATGAAGTACTATGGTGTGTGAATCCATCTCCTACTGTCAGCGTGAGAAACTCCAACAGTCTTACTAGTTTTATTATGTACAGTATTTCAAAACAACTTACAAGGTCTGTTTTCATTTATGTAAACATTCCAAGGTAAAGGAAGTATTGCATTCATGGAACACCACCTACACAACCCATGATAGCTTTCTAACTACATTTTAGTTTTGTAAAATATTTGTGATCTGTGCATGTGACCAAGTTTTAAAGGTGAATTATTATATGATATCATCCATCCATTCATTATATTATTCATTCATTCATTTACTGACCACTTTTTCCAATACAGGGTTGCAGAAAAGCCGGACCCTATCCCAGCAAGCAACGGGGACAAGCCAGAATACACCCTGAATGGGACACCATTCCATCACAGGGCATGCAAAGACACAGACATGCACACAGTCACACCTGGGCCAATTATCCCAGAAGAATTAACCTACCAGTATGTCGCAGGACAGTGGTAGGAAACTGGAGCACCCACAGGAAACACACATGAACGTGGAGAAAACATACAAACTCCATGCAGTTATCATAGCACCCCCGGAATTTAACCCATGGCCTCAACACTGTGAGGCAGCAATACTAACAACTGCTCCACAGTGTCCCCTATATTATATTGTTTCATCTTGTATTATATTAGAATTTAGTGCCAACACACCAATACAAGCTGTTAACATGGGTCTCATACTGCAAATAATTAACCTTCAGATAGAACTGGCTGTTCTGTCACAACAAGCTGTAGCCTCACAGTACCTGCTGGAGACCACGTTAATAAAAGACTGATCTCAAGAACCTCATAATAAGTGGATTATATATTTAAGGCAAGTACTTGTAGGTTAAAAGAAAGGTACATGTGGTCAATTTTCATATAAGAGTCTTGTATTTCTTCCCTATTGTCAGGTTCCTCTCATATCTTTGCTATTAAATAATCCAACATACTAGTTTATTTGACAAAACTGCTTCACTCCATTTCACTGGATTCTTTCTTGCTGCTCAGGTGGAACATTGATGTTCAACTCCCTGACTTTCTTTCTTTGTTACATTTAGTGCTTGGTTTGGTTTTGGAAAATGGAACTGATGATTCTGAAACACCAAGTTGAAAATTTCATGTTAAAGCAAGTAATGAATATATTACATTTTAAGAAAGTAATTGCATAATTATTATATAACATTATAAGAAAGTAAACCTCCAATGACACAGTATACAATGGGAAAGTATGCACTTACTGTAAGTTAAATTAAACAACATGGCTATTACCATATGTTACTGTAATTCATATGTTTTTTCAGTTTGTGCTAAAGTGGTTTCACAGGAAAAAAGCAATCTCCTTGACTTTATAGAGCAAAGGTTTAAAATTCTTTATCATAACTGTCATAACTAACAATTGAAAATTAGAATTAACCTGGAAAACTAGGAGTTATCAGCACAGAAAACATTCTAAATTATTTGTTCTTTTTTTTCCATCTTTTCACCCAAATTGCTGTCGATATTAAGAGCATGAAAGCAAAATTAAATTTCAAAATATTTTTGTGACCAAATTTCTTACAGCTGCACTGAACTGAGGAAAAAAGTTAAAAAATTAATAAAATCCCACAAATCAACAGAATTTGTTTTCTTGTCCGACTGAACACTCTTTCCTACCTCTATGGCCTTTATTTTAAGAAATAATATATCAGTGTATATATATTATCAAGGTCATCAAACATTTTGAAAAGAAAAAAAATGTGCTTGTGAGCATAGTTTCCTAAAGTCATTACAAAAAAAAAAAGAAAACTTAACAGAGAGCTAAGGAAAAAAATGCCTTTGTACATCTGAATGAAACAAGAATTTGAAGTGGAAAATTTAACCCTGGGAAAATCTCAAAAAAGCCAAAGATTATATAGGACATTCATTCTTAAACTATTTTTGTACAATCCTGTGTTGTGCTCAAAACAAAAATCTGAGAATACTTCTCAGGGCGGAAGACAAAGCAGAGCTCCGGCTATACATCTGTGAGTTTTGAAACAAAGGTTTGTTTGTGTGCCTCAATCACTCTTGCTCATGAAAGCAGACACTTACTTGAAAAACTTTTCAGGGAAACACTCTAAACCAACATCCTGGTATAAATTTGCAAAATGCAATACAGACCCGATTGTTTCTGGAGTGGATGCAGGCCGCATACGAATAGACCTTTCTGAAACGTAATGTTCTTTGCATGGCTCAGTGGCTAATGTACAATAAATCAACAAAAGAGTGCTTCAATACAGCTATCGGGCAGTAGCAAGGCCACTGTTATTTTATCTTTTTACAGTATTTAATTGGAAGTTTTTTCCTGAAACACTACACCAGCTTCCAAATTACTTAGACCGAATCTAAGAAGAGATTGATAAGAAGAATTTTTTTCCCTTCAAATTTTTTTTTTCCTTTCAAGTGAGCAAGTTTTTGCAGAGGGAGAATAAAGTTACAAGTGTGCGGTGTTTTGCTGAGGGAGAATGAAATTAGATGCTGAATGGAACGGATAGGAAAAGGCTGGGAAAATGCTAAGTTGGCAGTCGTACCAGGTCAACGTTGAGCCTCCACAGTCTTGCCTACTGCACCAGGTGTCCGCTGCATTCAAATGATACTATTATTCATAGACTGAACCAGAGTATTAAAACTCCAGAAAAAATCATTTGCAACTGAATAAAGATATAATCCTGGAAATATAAGTCTCCATTAAGGGTCCCCCATTAGCCAGACAAGAGCTCCATTGTGGACATGTTATGTATATTTATCAAGGTTTTTTTTAAAAAAAAAAAACTTTCCAACTGTTTACATGTTAATTTAAAACTTTTACAGCCGTAGTCTTAGAACTATTTATACATAGAATGCAAATCATTTTTTTGTTTTGTGCCGGTTATTTAGTCCTTGACTGTAGATATGCTAATGTGAATGGCAGTCTGGAAATTAGGGTTTAATAACGTGGCCACTTGATGTGCAAAAGGATTTGTGGGTCCAAACTCAGCTGCAGCAGCATTGTTGTATGGTTTTTGTTCCTGCTGACCTCTGCGTTATGCAAAATGTCATTTTTAAAGAAAGCATGTAGCTTTGTCTGGAGCACATTAAAAAAAATTGCTTAGGGGGATTATATGTGAAAGCATCTTTTCTTCAAGAGCTAGAGGAATTTTAATGATGTCACATAGATTTCTTGAAGAAGTTGGTGGAGACAGCTACAGTAACGTAGCAGCGCAGTATCATGGTCTGTGTTTCCCAGACAGGACAACTACATTGTCGTTTTCTTGTGTAGACTTTCAGAGCACTGGAGGTGGTGGCACTGAGATTCTCATTGAAATATTTTATCTTCAGTTTCTTTTCTTGTCATACATTAAGCCTTTTCTTTGTTGCTTTACATTACATTGCAAGAATAATTTTTGGATCAAAATTCTCATTGAAAAGATAAATACATTGTGCCCCTGAAACAAAAAAATAATTAGAAAAACCTGTAACATTTGAAAGGAGGTGAGGTAGATGATGAGGGTTCACTGTATAACTACATATGTTGAAACAGGTGTCACAGGACGTACGAAAAGTGTTTAGTGTTGGTAAATAATTCGATGGTAGGAAAGAGACTATGTCTAGATAGTGCATCTTGTCTTTGTTCAGCCAAACTAAAATCATACTATATCTCAAAAACAAAGAATGTATCCTATTGGACTAAATCATGACCCATACATTAGTATATGGAGTAGTATATTAGTATTTATGTATACTTTATGTATATGTATACTTTAGTAAAGTACATAAGTATTTATGAGTTTGTGTTTACAAATATTAAGATTTATTAAATGAATTATGTATTAAATTTAAAACCTGTTATTCTTGCTATGCTGAGAAATAAATATTTATTTGCAATTGCAGATACATTAAAAGCCCTCCAGGTCTCACATAATGTTTTTCTTTTGAACTTTCAAGTAAAATTGAAATGATGACAACTTACTGCAGTACTCTGTCATACACTTTTTGCGAAAAAGATATTTATGACAACATGCACAGCATGTAGGAGAGTCTCAGCTACAGCTACAGACAGACAAACAGCTGAGTTGGCAGTGCTTCTGTATACCTGCCGTTCAGCATTTCTGCAATGAATATTTTAATTGTATTTATTGATTTTACTGTAGTTTCACAGCTATGGTTAGAACTTTCAACAAAATTACACACATCTTTTCTGTACATTTAAAATGTAGTAGTTACTACATAAGTAGATGAAATGCATTAATGTTAGATGATCTTTAGTATTTGTGTAGGACATTGCCACCATTCAGCCTCTTTTGCCAGAGGATGTTTCACATTTAGCGCAGGGGGTCTCAACTTGATCATGGCTGAACGCTGCTGATGCTCTCCTCCAAACATCCAGAGCATTGCACTGTGGGATCCCTGCCTAAATTGGACACAAACACACAAAAGCAATACCTCTCATCTAATCATTCTATCTTTTACAGCATCTGTGCCATAATGCAACCACACCTGTATGTCACAAGATTATACAGAGCATTTCTACATTAATGATTGTCTCAAGGGTTACAATTTTTCAAGCTGTTGTGTGTTTCAGCTTTAGTCGCATAGCAAAATAACTAACATGCATCAAAACACTAAACAGTAGCTTCAAAGGAAACCATCATCATGACATTATCTAGAATATTTAACAACAGTGGGGATACAAGTGGTAATAGAACTTTGTCTAAATGGAACAGTTTGTGACAGTTTAACACTTTAGATACAGTAGCAGAGAATGTTTTCAAAATTAGTCCCCAATAGTTTCATTTTTAGGTTGTTTATAATTTGAGGCCTATGATTAATCTAGTAAATGTGGGTTCTTGGGCAGTAGTTCATATCAGTTAGTGGAGGGTTACCTTCAGTACATGCAAAACTGGTCTGAGTTCTTTTTACTCTGGCTCTGCCTTTTCCCAAACATTGAAGATATCACATATGAGAATGTAGACTTTGGGATGTCTTTAGTAACTAAGTAGAATGAAGTTGTGTTTACATTTTCAACCATCCGGTAGTTCCTGTATTTGTAATGAGTGTGTGTGAGAGTGTACAAAGGCTTCTCATCATTAGTGTCTATTTTTATTATATTTTGCATTTATTATATTTTGTAAGTATTGTATTCACCGTAAATTGTTATTGTACGTTAATTGATTATTGTACTAGGAATTTCCTATGAACTCTCATAAAGAGATCTGTTAGGGAACTTATTGAATTTCACATGATGCTTCAAAATGTATTTGCAGAATCTGGCTGTGAGCTTATGGACTTTGATTGAAAGCACAAAGAAATATGTAAGTACACATATTGAATGTTTTGAAAGAAAGCTGGAATTTCAGGTGTTTAATGGCATTTTAACAATTAGAACATCAAATATTTTGTCTGTAATATTTAAATCTTTCTCTTTTCTATTTGTATTTGCATTTACTGTATTCATCTGCGTATGTTACAGAGACATACATATGGTGTGCCTTGTGTGACCTGAAGCCTTTATTATACAACTCTCAGTCTGACATCATTTTAGCGGCTGGAGTACCAGAGCAGTCAAAACATGTGATTGCTTTATGTTATTAGTGCTAAACAAATCCCATAATTGCTAAAGGCTCTTGTTGCCAGGACAAGCTGTTGAAGAAACCTGTTACCTACAACATTTACCTCTTAGCTCTAAACAGTAAAATTACAAAATTTTGTAAGTTTCCAAACCTAAAAATTGAACTTGGCTAGTAAAATAACATGTAAAAAATGAATGTGTACAGTAAGTACACTGGTCAAAAATCTATGTACGACCGCAATTAGGAAAGAAAAATACTGGATAATAATTCATTCACAAGAAGGTTCTTATTGTAGCGCTAAGTTCATTGTGTTGCATTGAATTATATGATGTATTATAGCTGTAATTTAGATTGTCAGACTGTTAGATTTTTCATTAGCACATCTTAATTTATCAGTGCGTTCTCTTTATGAACTTGTGAATGTTCCGTAATTCACAAACTACGTTCCTGTTATTATTTCTCCATTTAGGTGCAATGTTCACCTCTCATATTTCAAAATCAGAATGTCCATTAAACCATCTGACAAACCAGAAAGTAAGCACAAAAGAGGTATTTGCTTATTACAAAATGAAAAAGGGGGTTTCCTTTTTGTGCAGTGCAAAATAGCAACAATCATTTGAAAAACCATGGGGCATCTGACAAGCTGCTGTTTTTCTCTGTGATAGTTCCTTTCACATCACAGCCTGGACAGTTCTTTTGCAAACTTAACTGCTGATCTTAAGCAAATAGGCTTATAATGTGTTTTTGATACATATACACATACATTTCTTTAGGTCTCTTAAGATCGAACAGAGTTAAAGTAATCATTTATTATGATATTTTTATTAGAATATAAAAAGTGGTTGTACTACTTATGAGAGTTATAGGTAATTCAAGGCCAGCAATCAAATAACAAAAGTTAATAGTAAATCCTATTGTTTTTTGAAGCATAATTTAATTTTTATAAATGTACATTTGGCAGATCTTGTCTGATGTAGTTCAAATGTTTTGATTTACTAATAAGGTATATCTTCAACAACAACAAAAAATCCACCTTTTAACCAAAACTACCAATAAACCTCAGAGGGAAATTTACAAATGCATCATTCTATTTCTTTATAGCATAAACAGTATACACAGAGATGTAGTACATTATCTTTTACATCACACTAATTATGTTATAATGGATCAGACTGCAAGAAAAGCCCATTGTTTTGTAATATAAAATACCATAGACTTGTCAGACTAAGACCCTTTAAAAGAAGGCAGCATGCCAGTCTAATTCCCAGACAGGACTTAAAACATACATTACAATCAGAGAGTTCTCTCCCCCCCATGTTTTCTGATAAACAGAGCAGGTGCAAGTTTATAAGAGTTGTGGATTATTTATGGGTTTTGGATACTTTGTTAGTTCGGCTAGTGAGAGAACTTTTATTTCACCCAGCACTGACAAAAAGAAGAAAACCCTCCGTCTGCGCTGATTAAATTCCCGTTGTTGCATGCAGCACATGGCAGGCAGGGTGAAAGAAAAAAAATATGAAATCTCGTCAGCTACGCCATGGCAACTGGACAAATGGCTCCTGGGAAGAATGTGGCTAATAGAAAAGTGCAATATTTCTCTTTGTGTTTTCACACTTGACGTTTTTATCCCCACATCTGTCTGATTCATGAGACAAGAGTTGACTACATGCTATCTGAAGCATGCTGTTGTCGGTCTAGTCTGCACAGTGGACAGCCGTTAAACATTCTCAAAACCATCTCATAGTGACTCGATTTCACTTAGTGCCTGTTTCCCCACTCATGCCGAGACACTGTACACAACATAAGTCTGTACACACATCTCCTGACATGAGAACGCATCTCTTTTCATTCACTTCTGAACATATTAAAGCATGTATACCATTTTATTTTACATTAGATGTCTTTTTATAGGAACCATGATTTTCTAAAGTTGTTATTAAAGTTTCTTTTCTCATAAACAACAGTAAAATCTAGGCTATCTAAAGTAATAATTTTGTATTATATATCTTTGCAAGTAAATATGTTTAAACTTATCCAATTCTGGGGATCAACTTTTTGCTTTTGCTACAATGCAAGTTGTAACATTAAGAATGATGTTTTGGAAAAGAAACAACAGTACAAAAATGAATTGCTGGTATAATCATTGTGAATTGAAAGCACTAGAAAATAAATATATTAATGATCAGTATTTAATTTATTAATGGAAACATTTTATATGGCACTTTTCATTTATGAATAGAAGGAGACCTTCTTGATCAAACTGCATGGCACTACACAGCCATTCAGGTAGAGAAATTAGAAATTGTTTCACCAACTGAATTAAGGTCTTTAGAAAGACCAGAGTGTACAAACTCATTATGGACTTTAGCCAGGTCACCAGAGTTAACATCTGTACTCTTTTGGAGTGTGCCATGGGATCTGTAATGACCAAGCAGTCAGGAGGTGGGATTAACAGCTCTTATAACACACTGGAACATTAGATTGGAAAGTTTGGTCCAGAGGGAAGAGTGTCATTTTCTTGTCCATCAATACCACTTGTAACAACTTGGTTTTCCTTGAAATTCTCCAACCCCAGTATTTAACATGCCATTCCTTGCTTAGCTTCTGAGATTCGTCAAGAGCATGGTACAAAGCATTAACACTGCTGCCTGTGTCTTAAAAGTGCTTGCTGTGTTTTGGTTTGACTGTAACTGGTTGTCTACATACTAAAGAAATAACAGTTTCTGGTGAAAATTAGGTAGTCATAGTGATTTTACAAAGCATCTGAAATTTGTTTTTCAATAATGAAGACTTTCTGCAAATACACCTTCAGGATTATCTCCGGAAGTCTGATCTGGGAATTTGTTTACTTCAAATTTGCCAGATGTTTCACTTTTCACTTACTGCCACCCACACAGAATGACAAACTGTCGATCTATTTGGCTTTACAACTTGCAACACTCAGAGCACACAGTGGAGAGGATCGTGCTCACCTTTTGCTAAAAAGCATAGCTATACAAACCATTAGCCATTAGTCAGTGCTGTGAGTCACACAGTATCTACAAGGAAGAGGGGTGTAGCTCTCACTGACCGCACTACAAATTCACAGACACCCAGCAAGACCCAGGAATTTCTGTTTTGTAGGTAACGCAACTCCACTCTATCCCCGTCATGTACTTCCAACCAGGAAATCCTATATGCTGTACGCTACTGGCATAGCTTAGACTCTTAATTGATGAAGTCCAGACAACAGAGCTTAGCTTCCAGTCTGAAACTACGGCCTCTAAGGGTTGATTTGCCATCTTTATTATGAGACTTTAAAAGTGTATAGTATATTAGGGCAGGTGTTGATGTGTCAAACACTACATGACATATCAAACATGGGCTGCTATAAAGAAAACAACAAAGAATTTAGATCAGTAGTAATTCAAGATCCTTTTACATTTTTTCTATAGTACACTTCTCATGGATGCAACAGCTGAAATTGATTTGCAATGTAAAGGCTGAGTATAATGCATCTGATAGATTAAACTGAATACCCTGTGATTGAATGTGAACATGCATACAAACAAGTACTTTAACAAGGCTTGCTCTTTGAAAATCATTGGTTACAACATAGGTATGAAGATCTATACAGTATACCACACATAAAGACATCCCCTTCTTTTCAATCCTGTCATTTACAAATGGCTGACCTGCACTTGACATCTAATATTTTATTATGTTGCATGACTTTTTAATTAGCATTTTTATAGCAGAATGGGGTATAAGAAAAAAAAAGATCAACAATATAATGTATGAAGGTTAATCCTGATGAATGACTCACAGGTTACAATGTGGGGCTATTATTTTAAAATATTGGCATACTACAGTCCTTGTGATGTACTAATACACTATTTAATGGAGTGTTCTATTCCCTCAGGTCCTAAATAGCTGTACAAGGCTGATGATTGAATAAGTAAGCATATTAGATAACGAAATGTCATTTTGAAATTGCTGTTATGGTTTTAATGAGTGTTTTTTTAAAGAAGATCATTTGTATTGTATGTAGTCTTCCCTGCTGCGTACCGCAGCACTAAAACTAGGTGATGTTTTTTTTTAACATTAACCTGTGTCTAGGTCTTTTGCCTAAATGTGTTACACTGTGAAAAGCTGAAATGTGTGTTTATCAGAAATAAGCCAAAGAGCCATCTGGGTAGAACTACTATACTTTTCATGATCTTTTAGATGGAGACTAAATCACATACTGTATGTACCCATTTAAACATGTTTGTGGAACATTATTGAACATAAATCGTATTTAAGCACCATAAAGATTACAGAAAAAGTTAAAATGCTAAAATGAAAATGTTAAAACTTTAATAATATTAATAAATGCAAATCTCATGAGTTGACATTTTTCAGAGTTTTTAGTTTCAAGTGTGTTTTTAACAACATCTTAGTATGTAGGCATACTGTAGAAATAATAGATATGCTTTTAATGAAGCCCAAGGAAACAGAATTATGACCAGAAATTAAGATAAGATCACTTCATTGGCCATATACAATTTCTTGTCTTTTCTCATACCCCAACTTGCTCTCCATGAGACATACAGACAGGGGGGGTAGCTTGGGGTCAGAGCGCTGGGTCAGCCAACCCCTGGAGCAGTTGAGTGAAGGGCCTTGCTCAGGGGCCCAACAGAGTAGGATTCCTCTACCAGCTGCGGGAAACAAACCGGCAACCTTCCAACCACAGGCACAGATCCTTAGCCACAGAGTCACTGCACCGCCCATATAATGATATAATGATGTATGTAAGAAATTAAAGTTAAAAAAATAAATTTTGCTTTAGGTTATTATAAAATTGATTTGTGATTTTTTTTATTTGTAAAATAATTTATAGTCCTAATGACAAAGACTTATATAGTTAGAAAATCTACAGATATTGCAACATTTTCACCTTTTCATGTACTGTACATTCAAGAATCCAGGGTGCAAGAAAATCCTGGGAGATTCCTTAGTGAAACGTTCACTGTGGCATTTCCTCATACTTTTATATACTTTACACTTGATTTCTGTCTTGGGGGCTGTGTGTTTGGCAGGTACATCTGCTTCCTGTTAGAACTCTGGCCAGGTGGCAACTGTGTGAATGTAACATCTGTCTCACATGCTTTAAATGACATGTGCTTATCCTCTGACTTTTCCTTTCACTGTCAGAGCAATCTGAACTAAACATTCGTCTTCAAAACTTTAGACATAACTGCCAGAGCAATTATTACCCCTGGACAACTTTGCACATAGTGTATATCTCTGATTATTCTTACAAAACCACACAGATCTCTGGCACCTCCTGTAGAATTAAATAGAGTACTTAATGATATGCTCTAGCCCTTAACCTTTAACCTTAACCCTAGCACAACACACAAGATGTGTTGGAGGATGAACAGTGAAAGAGTAAATCGTAAAACTAAATTGCAAAGCACATTTATGATGGATACTATGTTTCTTTTTCAAAACACAAATGTGTATTCTGCATTCACACTACGCTTTCACCTTTGTGATGTATTTGCACATTAAAGTTTGTTAGTAGGAGTTATATTGTTCACTACTGTGAGATATCATTCCTTTCTGACACATGCATTTTACCAGAACAGAATAAAAAACCAACAACAATTTACATGCAAACTAATACCTTTTATTTATTTCCTTGAAAAAAAAAAGATGTTTTCTGATCCAGACAAATGAGTCTTGCTAACAGTCTGCTTCTCAATGTTCTGTGGGTTTTGTCTAATTATGATGCTAATATTTGGGCTCTAAACAAAGTAGTAATTTCAATGGGCAATATGAGAAATATAATGCTTCCTCTTACAAAAAGAGGAAAGTGCGAGTTATTGTGTAGATATGAAACTGGGATCTGAAAAGGAGTATAAGCTAATGCCTGTAATAAGGTTTCGTTAGGGTACTCAAACGGTCACCTGAATTATGCATGTCTATTGTGTTCAAATATCATAAATTGATGCATGAATACCCTTCAAATCATTTCCCAGTCCTAAACAACTATTTATATAGTGCCTGAGCGTTGGCAAGACAATTAGTCATATTCGTATGCTCAAATTAATTGAGAGTGAGATGCGGGAGGCAGAAAGAGAGAACAAAGAATGCTTTTTGTCAGTTCTTCCAACTGACAGCGATAATTAGATATATGAAATTGAAATTCCTCAGTGGGGGGTTCTGTTGACAACGCGGTTTCCTTTTGATTCCATTCTCTTATTCTTTTGTGCTGTCATTTACGGTAATTTGTTATTCAGCTTTCAAGCATTAAAAGCAAAGGCTTTTCGTGTTGCAGGGCTGGATGATGTCAGCAGTGGACATGGCCAGGACGTGGTTATTAATTGCTTTATTTTTAATAACTGTACTTATGGACACCCAATGTGGGACTGAACTGTGCTTTTCAATCCTCTTCTTTTCTGATTTTTTTTCTTCTTGTTTTTTTTTTCATACTTCTGCATGAGCTGCGTTTCTTAAAAGTCGGGATTGCCGCTTTCATCTTGAATACTTTTCTGGTCACTTGCCTGCAAATATTGCCAAGTGATGTACTCTTCGAAGGGGGGAGACAAATTGGGCCAGCCTCTGGCACTCATTCATTTTTTTCCCTCTTCTGTGTTGCTCCTTCGGATAAGCATCTATTTTCATGAAGCTTGTTTCTGTCACGGTCTTTGGGGCAAGGCACTTGGCACGCCGTTTTGTGTTGGAATTTTATTTGTGGAGAATGAACTGGCCTTGATCGAGCATCTGCTTCTAGAAGAACTAATCTGTCCCATGAAGGTTCAGTAACCCTCATTTGAGTCCTGCTGGTATGAACTGTCTGGGAAGCACACAGGCACTGGTTCGGAGAAGAAATGGTGACTCACTGATTCTTTTAATTTCTTCTTAATGTTCTTTTGTTGAAATTCTCTGGTTGAGTTTAAAGAGGTTAGTGTTGAACTTTGACCCTGATTTTGATCTCAGGAAATGAGGAGTTGGCCTAAATAATATTTTAAGGCCAACTTCCTATGCATTCCACATGAACTGCTAATTATTGAAGTTAGGCAACTACAGTAGCTTCTTAATAAGCTGATTTCTTAGCTGTTGAGGAACTGATATTTCAAATACATCTGTAGAGCAAGACTGTAGGTCCAAAACAACATTTCCTCCCCACAGGTTTTGAGATTTTCTTGAGACCTTTATATGCATTCTAATACATAAAAAATCATATTCCCATTATTGCAATAAAACAGAAATATCCTTCCACTCATTGTCAGAAATCAACTGCTCCTGGTAAGGCTTGCACACAGAGACCTCAACCACTTTGTACACAGAAGGCCTGAAGTGATCCCAGGACCCAGAACTGAGAGGTAGCAGGGCTACTTACCATATATCCACTGTATAAATGAAATCTCCTAATAGCAAAAAGCATTTATATTAATATGTTTATTTTCTTTTTATAACTGTTCATGCTATGTAGATTAGTGAGTGATCTTAAAAAAATCTGGATGGACTGGGTTTCGATCCATTTCTTTAAGACCTGCAGGTATTCAAGCACTTCACACAGAAGCATATA
The DNA here is from genome assembly GCF_040954835.1 of Lepisosteus oculatus. Lineage (NCBI taxonomy): Eukaryota > Metazoa > Chordata > Actinopteri > Semionotiformes > Lepisosteidae > Lepisosteus > Lepisosteus oculatus. The sequence continues at coordinate 18,136,679 of NC_090705.1, forward strand.
TACTCAAAATAAAGTAAGGATGTGCAATATCCCACTACCTGCCGATAGATAGTATAAAGCACAAGATCTGGCTGCTCATAAAACATGAAGCATGGCATCAGAGACCAGTGTTGAGCCCTGTATGGTGCTGACATATCAAAAGGGAGCTGATCTATGCTATTTAAAAGACAACTAGGAGCATCTGATACAATTACTTATGCTGTGTACAAGTTGTATGTATAGGTGATGCACATGAGGGAAGGTTCATGTTTGACCAATATTATTCAAGATGAATTTTCATGGATGTGTATCCCACCACATAGTTCATGGGCTTTTCTTATACTTTACCTTCTATACCCTTCTGCCTTCAAATTAAAAAATCAGACTGTATTCATTAAAAGCCAACTGATTATTATTAATAATGCAAAATGGCACTCATAGGAATTATGCATTATTCAGTGATTATACAGTATACACATATTTATTCTCATTTTGAGTAAACCTCTCTTTCCGCCACTGTGGAGTTGCAGTGCCAAACGGGTGTCAAAATTATACACACCCCATGTAAAGTAATTTTATTTAAACATTTTTTGGCACATTGTACATCATTGGGGCTATCATCACGAATCTTGAGTAGGCAGCTAAAAATGAAACAAGGGAATATTCCCATTGGCATGTTTTATGCCAATGCTAAAACAAAAGCTGCACACTTTTTAAAACATTTTTGTAGAACTGATAGAAAAACAAAACTATGTTACAAAACATGTATTGTGCCCTACCATATAAAGCTTTTAAAGTGTAGATTTTAGAGCATAAAACTCCTACCAGTTCTTTAGAAAATACATGTAGAAACAGTGGCACTGATTCTAAACAAAATAGCAAAATTCTAATAGACTGTCCATGTATACATATCAACTACTGTCATTACCATTTCTAGAGCATTAAATAAAAGTTCAGGAAGAGGTCAAAACGAATCAATTTCCTCAACCAGGTGATTTAGCCCTATAAAGCGCAAAATGCAAACCAAGCCTCTTCTCCACCTTAATTTGAGTTTGATGAAAGTAAAATGAAATTTGATTGTGCTTCAGAAATACAGTTATGTAGAGGCAACTTCCAACATATTTAAGGGCTGAAACCATTCATATGGTTCAAATGAATCCAATTATTGAGCCAATTAAGGCTTCAGTTGTGTTCAGTTTGGCTCTAATAAACAGGTGTGTGGGTCTCCAGGATCAGGACTGAAAACTCATGACCTACAGTAGAAGAGACTGCATCACTTAATATTCTAGGCTAGTGTGGTTTGGATAATATTCTTTAAATGGGAACTATGGTATATTGAAAGAAACTTCAGTTAAAAAGTTAATTTTGTTGTTTGGTTTTATTTCCCACTGAAATACTTCAAACGTGTTTTATTTTTCATGAAGGCAGCTTATTTACTTGCTGGCACACTTGCTGCTTCTGTGTGTTTATAAAAAGAGGAACAACTATACCCTTGCATGCTTGGTTATAGACCAGTAAACCGTATTTAAAACGTGACCTTTTCCAATACACTGTGGTTTAAATGGAATTATGATTATGTCACCCATTACCACAAAACAAGAAGGAGCTTTTCCCAGTTTCTTCCACACATGGGAAGCAGTTCTAATTGTTCTCACAGGAAAAAATCATTTACTTTATCAACTGACATCACTGTTAACCTTAATAAAATTACCTTTTATTTAAGCTTTTTTTTTACCATGATTCACCTAAAGGAATACATGAACATCTAACTTTTTATCATGCAACTCAGTTTGTGATTACAGAAAGTATCAAAAGAAGTTACTTCTATCTGTTGTTAAGCATTCTTTAGGTTGATTAAATGTTATAAAGTTCTACTATAATATCAAATGTTAAGTGTTATAATGACCTGCACACATATTCTACTAAACATCCATTAGATCAAAACATAAAAATAGCCTCCCATAAGAATGTTATAATCTCGATTCTAAAGTGAAATTAAATTTAAAATGTCCAAATCATGTTAAAAAGAGCAAAAAAAAAAGATACAGTAGATCTTTGATCTAGAGATTGTACATTTCATCACATGCCATGTAACTTAGAAATATCTGAATAAGTATTGTTGGGATGTTGTTTGAAATACTCAATGATGTATAACATAGATGAGAAGAAGGAAATAATCTTATCATATCATTAGGTTATTAGCTTATCAAGGTATTGTCATGACACATATACTGAAGTTGAGACAGGGCTTTGTTTAAAATTGATACAGAAATTAGAACAATTTCAGGTACCTTACATGTTAAATTAAATGACTGTCTTGTGACTAATTCATCTACTCTCCGAGGTTCAAAAGAAAAGATCAATGCACATTTAAATAAAAAATAACAGTGGTGTAGTAGGCACGAAATCATCTTGTAGAGTCACAAATAAGAATTCAGAGCGAGTGATGTAGTGTGGATAGTGGATGGTTCTCTCCAACCAAGACATATTTCACACATTGTTAAAACATAAAAATCTCCTTTAGTACTAGGCATTGAAATCCCAAAACTTCTATTTCTAGTTTCCTATTCCTGGCACTTAGGAATGCATCTCCATACTATCTGATATATATATATTTAATAAGAGGAGGATGCCATAACATTATTAAAATAGTAAAATCAATAGTATAATATTAAACAATTACATAAGTAATTATTATGTAAGGGAAACCTTATAATGGTTGTAAGCAATGTATGTTTTTTTTGCTATGATATTACTTAGTGTCTCTTGAAACACAGTGTACACATTAGAGTCTAAGATAGAAGGCACTGCAAAAATGCATTCATTAAATTTCAGGAAATCTTAATTTAGTGAATCATTAGATCTTACAATATCATACCTTGAAGACACTAGCTGACTGTTTTCGCAAAACTTTGCAGATTCTTTCTAAATAAGGACCCTGAAAGGGGCATGTGGAGGAATGAAGAGCAGGTCAGATACCAGAGATGTCTTCATAGTATATTACCATCATCTCATATCCTTGATTACTTTCTAAAGGAATTGCAATTATGTGAGGAAAAATGGAAGAAGATGTCTATATTTAACATCATAGTGTGCAGACAGATTCAGATTAACTCTAATCTACGAAAGCTAGGTTTAAAGTGGCACCAAATTGAAGAAAGACTGGTAATTTGAAACTCCAAGACTAGCTGTTTCTTACACAACACTTGGCTTGATTCCAATTTCAATTCCACATCAGATCTCTCTGCAGTCAAAGGAAACACTCGAAAGAAGCCAAGACTTCAAGGTATTAGAAGGGAAGCTGTATCTCAAAAAAACTGTTGGTGACACAAGGAAACAATCAGAAATAGTAATCAGTGGAGACGGTTGTAGGGATGAAAGAAACAACGCCTGAACATTTTTGATCTGTGAGGAAAGGTGGATGTGGTAACCTGATGTTTTGGGATTGTTTTTGCCATGATGCAGACAGAAATGTAAGTGAAAACAAGACGAATGTGAGTGAGGAAACAACATGAGATCATTACAATCCAGCAATTTGGTATCTTCAGAAATATGACTTTCAAAATGGTAAGGACCCTTAACATATCACAGAACCCCATTTTTTTTCAAACACGAGGGACAGATTCTGCAATCGATATGCTGGTCTCCTCAGTCATTTGACCTTAACCCATATAAGAAACTTTGGGCTTATATGAGAAACTATGACAAGACAGAAGGAGGGAAGAACACAGGAGCCCTTACTGATAGCAAAGGAACATTTTGAATAAGCAAAGTTTGGGGGAAAGGGACCTGTTGTCCTGAGCCCAAGCTTGTTATTCATTCTTCAACACTGATTCCTAGTGAATATGTACATCATATACAATGAAAAGGTCAAAGAATACTTATGTTTAAGTAAGAGTTAGTACAGAAGGAAAAGATAAGATTCCAAACATGGTTGGTATGAATTAATACACTAAATTTAGGAAAGCACTATTATATATGCATAACAGTATTATTTTTATTAAGATTAATTACAAAAGGTCAGGTGTACTATGTCAAAGTAAAGTGAATTTCTAATTTTCTGAAATATTGCAATTTTAATTATCTGAGCCCAAAATGTGTTTTCCTAGCACTTTTGTTCATTTTAAACAGCTCACAGTGCAAGCAGATCTACTGTATATGTGTCTAAGGAGGGAAATGCCAAACACTGAAAGGCACAGTAGCACTGAATATCAGATGCCAAAAAACTTTGTAAAGTTTTTGACTCAGAAAAAAATGCTTGCTCAATGGATTGTTCATTCATATACTTGATTCTGAATAAAAAAGTTCAGTTCAGTTTGGCTCTGTCCTATGGATTTTCAGTGTCCTCTACATTTTGCTTTATTCCCCATCCCCCATAACTGTGTTCTTTTCATTCCCTAATGAGTGGCCCACCAGTCCATATCATCTTACAGGACTTGAATAAAAAAGTGAGAGGCAGACTGTGTGGTCAGTGTTCTCAATATCCCCCCTACCATCCATTACATCACCCAGCCACTCTGTAAGAGGATTTTCAGCAGGCTTGGCTCTGTTATTAAAATAGTAATTAATTTTTTCCCCAGGACAAAACCAACTTCTTTCCGCGGGGCTGCAGGAGCTCAAGAAAAAGGGAGCTTTTTTTTTGCTTCCCATCAAAACCGTCAGCAAGCCTGATAATCTGCTCACCAACTTTACAGTACATATATTCTCTGCTCAAATGTGATTAAAGAACCACACAAAACCCCCTCTCAGAAAATTAATTCAGTTCCGAGAAGAAAAGTTTGATAAACTTGTGCAATGCTCCGATGACACCACATAATAGACGTTCAGAGTTTGATCCCCTTGAAGGATAAATGAGAGAAAGGTCCAGTAGTTCCCAGAGCAAAAACATCTGCTACAGCTAATTCACTTCACCCTTTTTATATATATTGGAAAATTCATTAACCATTTCATCCAGCAGTGACAGATTGATGTGGGTCAGCTTTCATTGCACTGGCTGATTTTTATTTATTGGACTGTGAGCGTAAGTTTCTCCATACCATTTGATTACTCATATATGCTATCCCTTTTTTTAAGTCTCTCTCTTCTTGAACCATTTGAGGAAGAAATGAAAATAGTAATTCCTACAGAGCGATTAAAAAAGGGATCTTTTTGGTTTAAGGTGTGCCATCCCTTGCTCATTTGTCTCAGTCGCCAGTAATTCAAAACAGTATCTTAAAATACTGTGAGATTGTGTTGTTATTTACTCACTACTACTGTGAGGTTTTGAACACAGAAGATTGGAAAACATGGTTTTTATGCTGATATTGTATTTACTTTATTTTTGTCATGTTACTCTGTCTAAAAACAAATATGGATAGTGATTTCCTTATGTGAGAAATATTGGTTCATTGGTCCAAAGATTATCCTAATACATCATAGGATTTACCTCAAGCAATGCTGGGCTAAGCACCAGTGAGCTATAAGTGCAGGTCTACAGGATAGACTCAAACCTACAGTGCAACCCACAGATTACTAGATTCTTACCCACCATGTGCTACACTGCCCCACATACTGTATATTGAAAGTACACTTCTAAAAGCACAGTAGTTATTTATTTGTAAAATTATAGCAATGTGCATTTTTTGCCAAGTTTTTTTTCTTTTTTTTTAAATTTAAATAGAACCCTTTTAAATTGTGAGGAAGGAGCAAACAGACTTTCATGAAATCAGCCCTTCAGAGTATGTTGTGCTTGTCAGGGAAAGGTCCTGCAGAACGTGTAGCCTTGGAATGTGTCTTTCCATATTTACTTCTGAAATGAATTAAAAAGCTGGAGAGGAACACAAAAGGAAGGGTAATTGTTGTATTTTTTTTTGTCCAGAAGGAAGAAAGAAAAAAGAAATCACAGATATGAAATGAAACGGAAGGAGCTTTTTGTCTAATGCTTGCCACATTTATGATGAATAGAAGTCTAATTACTGAATGGCATTTTTTCCCTGTGTTCCCATGTCTCAGCCTTTAGGCCCTCTGTGACCAGCTGCTTTTCAAACACTTGCAGGTACACAGGGCTAATAGTTCAATCACTAGGGAGAGAGATGAAAGAGCAGGAAACAGCTCTCAGGGCCCCTAAAGGAAATATTTGCTGAGAAAGAGCACAACAGCAAATAAAAGTGCTAATTAATGTCCAATTCCTATAGTGATATAGGCCACAGCAGTGGGTTCCAACTTGTTGCAAGTGCTGTGAGGCAGCTGACCCTAGTTAAGATTTAAAATTTGATTTAATGGGATTCACGAGGGGTATAGGGTTCGTCTTACTTTGTGCTCCCTGGTTACTGCTTGGTATTCAAAGTGCCAGACATAATCTAAGGTACTGCAAAGGTCAGAATGTGGCAATGTAAAAAAAGTAGAGAGGACAGCACACGATTAAGCGCTTACGGTTTGTAATCGCTAAGGTTACACCACAAGCCCAGAATCACCTCTTCTGACAAATTCTTCAGCATCTGCCCATCAGTGTGCCTGGAATACACACTACTGCAAACTACTGTGTCTCATGTATTACAGCTGCACCTCTTTTCTTTTCACAGAAGATAGTCATGTACAGTAAATGTGTTATGTTTAGCCTCAGTACACACACATTCTCCCTCTATGTATCTATATACATTGGTGATGAAGGTCACCTCTTTGAGGGAATTCTCCAGTACATACTTTACTGGTGATTTCTTTATATACTGTATGCTCTCTCAGAATTTAATTCTGGATTCTGCCATATGTATAATATTACTACCTATAAAAATGCTGGTAAGGGCTTTTTAAAGACTTTATTATAACGTTTCACAAGATGAAAAAAAAAAACCCATAAAACTGAGATTTGCACCTTGAAGCCAAGGTTTTGGGAAGCAGGTGAAGCAATACATAGTCTTACCAGGGGTAACAGAAGGAGGGGCAGGGGACATTTAATTTAGAACTGACTTTTACAAATTAGGATTTTCTTTTATACAGTACCTGTCTGATCCGGGCTTGACAATTGAGCCTTTAGGGTTCGACTAGCAGTGATGTCCTCCGTCCCCACATGGGATGAATGAAGAAGTGCAAACCAGCTTATCGAACCCACCCAGCCACCGAGCTGTTCATCTTAAGGTGAGATTCAAGTTCAACAGTAACACCCAGCAGGTTCATCAGCAAATGGGAGAGTCCAGTAATGTCACCAAAAGCTTGCAGGAGCAAGGGGGGTCACAGGGGTCGCTGTTTCACTGGGAGACCTGCCTAACTAATCCCATCCCTTCTGCCGGAGGCATTAAGCCATTTAAGCAGTGCCACTTGGGGAATCCCAACCACAGCGTGCTAATGACATGATCCAGATTCAAACTCACAACAGCTGGGCTATGGAACTCAGTCTGTGCTTTACCGATTGAGCCACAGGGAGTCCAATGCTTTCAGAAGGTTGCATTGTCAGCCATCAATGGGACTTTGAATTGCAAGAATATGGAATGCAGATTTTATGAGCATTTCCAAGAACTTGTGTTGTATTATGTAATGCTGGTCATCGCCATACTTGATCTTCAATAATTGCTGGATTATTTAATAGACTACATGGAATATCCAAATATCTGTCAAGCAGACAGATTGAAGAAACAGGCATGAATTAAGATTGTACGGAGAATTTTTCAAATTGTCTGTGTCACGTTTGCTCTAGTGATGCATACAGGTCTCTCATTTAAACTCTTTCTCTACCGCACAAAAAAATAACAGCAAAATCTGTTTTCAAGTAATGTTCTTACTAATTTCAAATCAAGCACACAAACAGCAGGACAGATGTGTAGTTTAAGGCTAGACGTGGTATTTAACTGTCTAACTGTACAGACCTCTGTACTCACCGCAGTATTTCAAGAAGGAAACATCAGTAAGAAAAAACACACGTTGTCGTCACTGGAGTTCTGTGGCCTTTTTTTATTTCACAAAAGGAAAATTGATTTGAAAACGATGAATGGAAGCCTGAATGGACTTCATTTCCTGGTGTCAAGAGCAATGATAAAATGGAAGTGAGAAGCATATCATTGTAGAGCTCCTTTCCCAGGACAGAGGAGGGGAGGTGGCCCTGCTTGTTGTGATGTCTCTTAACACCCCATCTCAGACAGGAATTCCCACAAGCTGGATAAACACGATTTTTATTCATCCCTTTAGTTCTCATGATGCAGGCAAGCACCTCAGTACTATACAGACAACAACTACTTCTTACTGCAACTCTAGTGATACCGCTTTAGACACAGATTCATGTGTACATTTACTGGGTTTCCCCTTAATTAAATTAATTTAAATTAATTAAGTGAATATTTTAACAGAGGCATACAATGAGACAATTTGGCTTACAGGATTTTATTTTTATTTTGTTTTATTTTGTTTTATACAACTTCTTGAATACTGTATATATATACAGAATAATTTATCCCTGTACTAGATTCACCAGTACTCATGATAACAGTGTGTGAATATTGATATTATACCCACAAACTTTAGGGCAAAACAGTTTGCAAAGAAGAGATGGACATTGGGACAGTTTATTTTGTTTGGTTTCGAATCAATCAATCAATTAATTGATACTTGCTATTAGCTAATCAATCCAAGCATCTCATTTAGGTGTTTCTTGAAAGACGTCAGGGTATCATCTTCAACAAAATGGATGGATAGCTTGTTTCACACTCCCACAACTATTTGTGTAACAGAATGCTTCCTGTTCAACATTGTAAATGCACTTCCCCATAGATTCCACTTGTCCCCTCTAGTTAGGTTTTGACTGTTGACTCTGGAGAAGTCCAAAGCGTTGAAGATTTTGAATAATTGAAACATGTCTCCTTTTCGACTTCTCTGTTCAAGACTGAGATTCCATTAAGCCTCTAAATATGCCCAGTTAGTCCACTGGATCAATGCCAGAGCAGCAACAGCAACATTTTTCTAAACACACTTAGCAAAATCATACATTATATTCTAAATTAATTGCAACATAAAATTCCCAAATTTAAAATTGTGCAATTTTAACTACAGCATGTATTCTCACATTCATTTGGCCTTTTGTATGGCTTCCCCACATTATCTAAAAGATGACAATAAGTTTTTTCCATAAAGAGCACACACATACAGTATATATTGGTATATTCATTTGTGTTTGCACAATAACATCATATGTTTTAAAGCACATGAAAATAACACGATACATGCAAAGAAAATGTATCAGTCATCTAATATCAGTTGAGCTAACCAAGTTGACTTGTGCTGTTGTATAAGGAAATGTGAATCTCTGATGAGTGAATGGAGAACAGGAGCCAGTATTATCCAGGAGAATGTGATATGGCTTAGCGGAAAAGGGATTATTTATTAAAGTAAGAATTCATTACACTTAAAATACCTTTTCTTAAGAGATGTCAATCATGTGTAGAAAAAAAGAGAAAAAGTTTACTTTGGAATCCCTGAACTTTTCCTTTTGTCCAAATTGAGAACAAAAATGGCATTTAAAAAGTACGACTTGGCCTTACCGCAACTTATTTTCATAGCCAGCTCAGTGTATGTTCAAACGTCCGGGAAAGGAGAAGAGACAATATTATGGTATTTATTTTGAGACAATATGTGGTCTTTGCTGTAATGAGAAGTCATGATATGTTTATCTAAATGGATTTAGTCAGCTGGTGTGATGAATAAGAGTACAGAATAAGCAAACATTTGCCTTTGTTTTCACAATTTTACTTTGCATAGTTGAAGACATAAATCTTTCCTCCTTGTTGGGCTAACATCTCAAAGAATAGACCTAGGGTCCTGCCTTCTAGGACATCTCTACTACATCTCTACTACAGTGTCCATCTCCTTTAAATGGACTTGTGGGGCTGCCATTGGAGACACGGGTGGCCATATTAATAGAAACGGTTCAGTGATAGACAATAAAAAGCTGTAATTCCTTCAGTGAAGTGGACTCTGACTAAATATCTCTTGCATAAATGACTTCCTATCTATTGTTCTGGTTTCAAAGGGAATTAAAGGAAATTATTGGACATGGCCATTAATAGTTCCAGTGTAAACAAACCAGGTGGCCTCTGCACTCAACAGGTGTATTGAATGAAGTTTATAATCCAAGACAGGGTTGAAATCCTGTCTTTATTCTTTGCAGCCCAGCACACATTGGTTCACACACACAGGTGTTTGTGTTCCTAAATTTCAGGGAAATTGACTCTTGTTCTGTTTTTATTTAGTTTTCTAAAATCCACTTGAATGCAAAACCAATAGATGTCTTTGTCACTTTTTTAGATTTTAAAAGAAGACGCCATTTGATACATAAAACCATTTACATTAGGAGGATACTTCCACACATACAGTATACAGTACATTTTATGTTATTAAAAACAATTTTCAGGGTTTTAACAGAAAATATCATTTAAAATAATGAGGAGTCTAAATAACATCAAAAACATATTCTATGCATCCTAATCATTATACTGTATATCATAATAATGTCCTGCTTTTGACATCTTGCAAATTGTAAAACTATTCACAAGTAAACCACATATCCTACTGTAGGTCGTGACATGCATATTATAAATTAAAGAAACCTTTTTTTAAAAAGATCCAAGTTGAAAGCTAATAGTCATTTTTATGTCCTGGATGTCCTTGGTGAAATTATTTATTTGCTGTTTATGTGTAACAGTCAAACTTTGGCATGCTGTTATGATGTAACGCCTGTGTAAAAAGGTTTTTCTGTAACTTTCCTGATTATGTTTGACTCAATTAAAACCATAACCTTTAGACCTGGGATATCACACATCCTCCTTCTGTATGTCAGTGGTGCAATGTCCTCCTCTTTTTATATTCTAAAGTAGGGCACAGCTGAAACAGAAGAGCCTCAAAATTAGACAGGGGGCATCTTGCTGATGATGGTCACAGGCTCAGAAGAGTCTGCCCAGTTACAGGGGTCAATGATGTTGGAACAAAAGAAGCTCAGGCCAGTGTCAATCACCTGCCCATAGCAATGTCCAAGAAGTGCCACTGGGATCCTCCACTTACCTAGCACAGGGCAAATAGCTCTTTCCTGTGGCCAGTATACTCACCTAGCATATAAGTAGAATGTGTACTAATGTTAGTGGTATCAGTCATGCCTACAGTATGTCCAAAAAGGAAATATGCTAAACTGCAATGCCCATTTCTTAGAAATTGAACTGTCATACTTCTTCATAATTCACAAGTGTATTTCTTTTCTGAGAAAATCTTACTGAAGTGCTGAAAAATCTCCAATGACAGCACGGCCAAACTTTCTCAATTCTATTTATCTGCTTTGTCTTATCTTGTTTGGTCTGGTGTGGTCTGTCCATATACTGTAAATATAGTGAAATGGTGGATAAAATAATATATTTTTCATCCAGAGGCCTTTACAGTTTAGGGAGCAATATTTTCTGAATCTCCTTTTTAGTTTATCTGCCTTTAGATGTCCACATTAATATACTGTTAGGTGACAAAAGATCAGCACGTGCATATCTGTAATGAACTTCTGTAGCTGAGAAAAACACGTTTTTGCTTATACTGGGAAAGAAAAATGCAATCCCATGTACAAGCTACAGCAGTGCAGAATAAAGAATAAAGTGCACGCAATCAAGCATGTAAATTCACAGAAAATGTTTATTCTGAAACAAATAATCTGTTATTTGGATAAATTCGTACAAGATAGAATTTAGCAGAGCTTAGATTTTTTTCTTTTTAGACCATAATTAAACTCTCCTCATTTCTGTAATGAAAATACTACTACTACTACTACTACTACTAATAATAATAATAATCATAATAATTCAAAGGGTCAAATTAACCAAATATAAAAATGCACCATAGAAAAGTAATTATTTAGATAATGAAAGTTACAACAGTCATGTGGGTGAATGGTATATGGCGAACAAAGAACCTGAATTTAAAAAAGTCCATAAACTTTAACAATGACAGACTTTGCAAATCACTAACAAAATGGTGCTTTTAGCCTTTATTTGCATCTGAATAGCCCTAGGGCTCAGTGTAATATATTTGCGCCTGCTTACATGTCCCTGTGCAGATTAACATCAGAGAAACTACGCAGATGGGTGCCGGTAGTTTTAGAGAGCAAGTACTTTATGTGAAATCAGTCAAATTTACACTGTTGTTAGAAATACAAAGTGTGCAATCATGACTTCATTTCCACTGAAAACCATTCAACTAAGTAAAATATAAATTTTATCCATATGATTTAGTATCTTTATCTGCTCAAAAAGATAATAATATATAAATATATACATTACCTTACTAAGGTTTTCAGCCCCGTTGCAGTGATTCATCACATTCATATGAACTGCTAGTACTATGTCCAGAGACAATTCAACTACTGTAATTGTGAGACTTCTACATGTAATTGTGTGTGCCTCAACTAATATTGTGTTTGCAAAACGGGGTGTATATGCAATCAAAACATCTTTGCAGTGTATGCTGACATTTCACCAATAAAAGTGCATTGTTTAAGCATTCAAGTTCAAATTAAAAATAGTCACTGAAAAATGTGTAGGAATCAATTGTGATTAATCAAAATGGAACATCATTTGAAGGTATATTGCATATAATATTAGGGAATGTTGAGCCCGTGTTCTTCAATGTGTAAAATGGCTTCATATTTTAAACATAGTACCATTAGTACCATGATTTCTGACTAATGCCATTTGTATCTCATTAAGTACCAAACATGCAGAATATTCTAGACAGAATAGTTCCACATGCTATTAAAAATAGCATTATATTATAAATGATTGGGTTTGCATCTGTGACCTTGCAGCAGGCAGAAACCTTTAGGTTTCATATCATATTTGAGGTAAAGTTGACAGACATAAGAAACGTTTGTGGCAGAGGCTGAAATTGTAGAGCGGAGATCTTTGTTATGTTTTGCAGCAAAGTCAACTTGCATCGATACCATGGCAATCTCAGATCCTTTCTGTAGCCATTTGTGAAAAAAGCCTGTGATGTGAGATTGACGACTTAAATACTTCATCAATCAATGCTGCAGCCAATGTGTTGCTTTGTGATTGGTGGAGAGCTCAGGCAATCCATCTTTCCTCCATGAACTACTTTCAATTCCTCTCAGGTGTTTTTTTTTTATTTGTTAACCTACGGTGTAGTACTGAAACCTATGAAATGGACAGAGGTCTGGTTGCTTTCATGTGTCATTAGTGTGTGGTGGCATTTATGTACAGATTGCCTTAGTGCTTTGCAAACTCCATTCAAAAGGATGTCCACAGTGATTGCATTTCGCCCTCACAATGACCATACGAAAGGTCCACTCATTTTTTAAAACAATTATAGTGAAAATTAAAATATAACCTGCAGGGTCTAGTTACTGTATAACTTTTCACGGAATTCAATGAGCTTCAATACTTTCCTGATACTGAGTGAATTCTCATCACAAAATGTCTATGTCGCGCAAAAGGTCGGAGTTCATCTTTCTCTGTTCTCTCTTGGAGCTTATTTTCACTTGAATAAGTATCAAAGATTTCCACGCTGCTCAGAACCTGCACTGGGATTCCTTACACAGTGTTTTCCATTATAGCACAAAGAGAAAAGGGGCAATATATGCAAAGAACTTTGAAAATCGGGGCAGCTTTTTCTTCCACTTTTAAGCTGTTTATTGAGACTGTAACAGTGAGCCAGAGAAAATAAAACAGGGGAAAAACTGCAAGAGTAAATACATCCCGTTAATTTAAATTTCGATTAACATAAAATGTTTATACAAAGATACAACAACTTATAAAAAATCCTTTAAAGCTGATTGTGCTGAATGGGGGGAAGAATGGGGAAGGTCCCTGTCTAATAAATTTAAAAACAAAATTACAGCCATAAGAAATTACATTCTATAATTAATACATACAGAAAAAAAACTACCGAACAGATGTTTTCCCAGCCAGAAAAGGTTTTAAATGTGTTCCACCTTGACAATTTTTATTAGATGATTTGATATGACATGTCATAGCCCGAGAACAAGTGAGATAGTGAAGAAGAGGATAGAGTTATAGAGATGTCACACAGGGTCATGTTAAAACTTCACTGTTTCTTTGAAGACGTTTCATTTTAAATTGTTGAGAATTTTCTGCAAAAACGACATTCTATACAGGGAAATTTTTATCAGATTAAAAATATTATATACACAAATAATAAATGCATTTAATATTTAAGCAAAAATATAAACATTAACAGGAGATCACATTTTTAAATAAATAGTTCAACACATAAAAGTGAAGTTATTCTATATAAAGTAGGGTCCCACCATCTCTGAATATAACATTCACATATCAGCTTATCGCAATTCGGTCTGGCTGACGGGGTCTTGCATGGAAGAAGAGCAGAGCAAGATGAAACCAAGCTGAAGGCTGTTAACCGCAATGTTCAAATTAGTGGCAAAACAAACCAGAATGGGGAGACAAATCTATCTAGTGAGCGATCCTATCCCTTCCCCCTACCCAAGTACCCACTACCCAGCTTCTGCATCTCTACTGGGTCTTGTTTTTATATTATAACAAAGACTCTGGTTTTGTGTCTGCAGCGTGGGGTAAAGCAATCTGGAGATTACTTTACAGGCTCACAGACAGTTTTACTGTCCGTATTGTTACTCTGGGGCAAATATAGAAATTCTGTTGCTAATTTAGGTGATTACTATGGGTTTGTAATTACTGTTGTTTCTTTAAGTTGATCAATGTAACTGCAAGCCATTGCTTTAGTATTTTATTTGTCATATAAGGAAGAACTATTTATGTCTGTTACATTTTACAGACATGCTATGTACGGCAAATACTGCACTCTTGCAGCTGCCTCTCTGGTTCATTCCTAGAAAGTGAGGGGGTTTGTGACTGCTGATTTTCAGATGGGCCTGACATTTGTGTTGTCATTAGAATATGGCCAAACCACTGAATTGTGTTTGAAGTGGAACTCAGCACTGCCATTTTTACTTCTATTAATAAACTGTGATTCTTATTATATTAGTTCTCATGAATGCATTAACCTCCTTTGCCTTTGCTAGTATGGAGCAGTTTTACCCTGCAAGATTTCTCACTCTCCTTTTTAGATGTCTTTCTCTGCAGGCTGATAGTTACAATATGTGATTTTAATAAAAATACCACAAAGAAGAGTCTGCAAATCAGACTAGTTTCAAATAATATCAAATAATTTATTAAATAGAATATCCTTTTTAAATGAGTTTGTACATTTTAAATGCCCTAGTTATAGTTTACTCATATATTAGTAATATAAGCCATATCACTGTGCAACTCACAACTGGCAACCCAATGAAGCTAAGCAGGTGTGAGCCTGGTCAGTATCTACATGTGAGACCTCCTGGGAAAAACTAAGGTTGCTGCTGGAAAAGGTGTTAGTGGGGCCAGCAGGGGTTGCTCATCCTTTGGTCTATTGGGGTCCTAATGCCCCAGTATAGTGCCGGGGACACTATACTGTAAAAAGGTGCTGTCCTTTGTATGAGACATAAAACCAAAGTCCTAACTCTCTGTGGTCATTAAAAATACCAGGGCATTTCTCAAAAAGAGTATGGGTGTAACCCCTGTGTCCTGGCTAAATTTCCCATTGGCCTTTAGCAATCACGGCCTCCTAATAATCCCCATCTATGACCTGGCTTCATCTGTTCTCCTCCCCACTAATAGCTGTTGTGTGGTGAGCGTTCTGGTGCACTATGGCTGTCGTCGCATCATCCAGGTGGATCCTGAAGATTGTTTGTGGTGGAGGGGAGCCCTCATTACCTGTAAAGTGCTTTGAGTGGAGTGTACAAAAAAGCACTATATAAGTGTAAGCAATTATGATACCCATAAGCCTTTGTGTTTTGTATTGTATTGTTTTGTTTTTTTGTTTTTTCTGTCCTACAGAAAGTCCCTTTAGTTTCCAATTGTGAACCCATGTTTGTTTCACTATAGATCATGAAACAGGAGTGGCATAGTGTAATGGGTAACCCTTTAGAGTCATAACTGACAGGTTGTGGGTTCAAGTCCCTGCCACAGATGCTGCTGTGTCCCTTGAAGACACTTTTCTCCAGTAACTCCAGTAGCTCGTGCTATTTTAGGGGAGTATAAGAGTCACTTTTGGCTGACCCTGTGTGTACCACTCTTGATACATGTTGTACCACCTTGATACCTACATACCTGTAGGTTACATGAACCTAATGTTTTCAAGCTAGAACAAAATAGTTTTTAATAAATGTATCTATATGTGACAATCTTCCGAGACCAGATATCACACTTCTTAGATTTTTTTGTATAACTAAATCTTTTTTTTTATTCATAGCCAAAACGGAACACAATGTTTCAGTTCAGAACACAATATGTGCATTTTTAACAAAAATCAAATGTCATGAATTAGGTTTAACTAACAGCCACAGCTGTACAAATGATAGCAAATAAATAAAACGCAGAATTATTTCAGTGAGTGTACCTGTACTAACTACACTTTAGATATTGAGCTTCCTAGTCTGGCAGTGGGAACATACAGGTGAATCACTCGTAGTGTGGTTCTGGTCCTTCTCCTGATACTGAGGAACAGGAAACAGCAAACAGTGCAGATGTATTCTACTTTGGGGAAGCTTATCCTTCATACAACTGTGTGCCAAGATCAAGTAAAGTTTATTACAGTAAATTGTAAATAAGTTCTGTGCTCTACCACGCTATCATAATATTGTCAACTTTTGTCCTTAATAGGTTGTGGTTTGTAACTATTATGTGTATAAATGTATATAAAATCATTAAAGTATGGAGTTCTATTTGTGTACACTAGTACTAGTACTACTATATTATGTGTCCTGTGACAGGCCGGCATCCTGTCTACTGTGTATCCTGTTAGCATCTGTTGCTTGTGAGCAAAGGCCCTGTTTTATACTGTATATTGCATATTTTGCTTTTCAGACCATTCCAAATTGGGATTTAAAAAAATCAGTTTTATGCTGTAACAGTGGAAGAAAATCCTAACTGGTTAGTCAGTTTTTTTGCTTTTCCCTTCTTTTCTTTTAGATTTCACATGAGTCTCTCTGCAAAGAGGAGGTGGCATGGTTTAAGAGGAAGAACAGAGGGAGAAGTCATAGAGGTGGGATAATCTGTGCTTAGGCCTTCAGTGAAGGGGTTGTCTCACAAGAACATTCTGCTTTGGCGGGATTGGAAACCCACGTTGGCCTATAAGGAATTGCCTTTATCATATTTATTACATCCAGTGAGTTCAAAAGGACTGTTTTTAATCCAAGACATCTATTGTGACAAGTGGTTTCCTCCAGGGCTCAATTTGGGGGCAATTTCACTCAAACTGTACATGCTGACTCTCAGATCAAATTGCACCCAGATGCAGATGATACCCACATCTATATCTCTCCTTTATTCTCAATTGGGTAGCTATGCTTCCTGTGGTTTTTATATACGTATTTATTTTTCAGCAATGCAAAGTTATCTCCCAGGCTCCACAAGGATTATGAAGAGAACTTTCCTAGCAAGTACGCCCTAGCAAGTAAGATCTGAACAAAGCAAAGACCAAAAAGATCATATGATGTTTGTCAAGAGATCTCAATAGCTGTGTCGAACCATGGTAGGTTGAGCTAGATAAGAATGGATTATTTGGGCTGTGGATAGAAAAAGGTGGGTCATCGTGCATCTTCAGCTTCTCTGCAATCAATTGGATTGTGAAATGTGGCAATTAGGTACAAATTTAACAGATGTTTTAATTTGTACCCTCCACCCCAATATGGAATCATCTGTTCCTTACGACCTTCAACTCACAATAAGTGTTGCACTAGAACAGATTAAATTAAAACAATTCTCACACACACCTGTACTGGCTGCAAAATGCACTCTTGTCAGGCCAATCATCTTTGTCTTATTTACACTGTCAATGAGAGAGTATTGAAAAAAAGACAGATGTAACTCTCATCAGTACCAAATTCACAGGTGCCTGGCAAGCAACAGCTGTATGATGCTGCTTTGGGAATCCCATTCAGTTATCCTTATGGCCTATATTGAACCACCAATGTCAGTTGTAGTTGTAATGCCACATGCTTTTAACCACATCTTATTCAAGGCAATAAAATCATCTTTCAATTTATGCATTTTTAATCTACTGTAAATAAATCTCAAAGCAGTCCAAACAATTGAATTTTTTTTATATTGTTGTTAGAGTCGCCAGTTAGTTTTGTTATACCACCCAATTTGAAATAGGCTGTTCCTGCATGTGAGTTTATCATGTCTTGTCTTTCAGTTATGATCTGAAAGAGGAGGTACAGGCAGATTACTGTGACCTGCCCACCTTAGAGCCAATTGTCTGCTGACACATCACAAGCAGCACCACCCTGTACAAGATGGAGGGACAGCAACCATCATCAACTATACCTCAAGTCTATGACACTATAGGTGTTGCTGAGTCACTGAAAGAAAAGAGAGCCTTAGCCAACTAATCCTGCTCTAGCCTTGTTAGCGCTCAGCCAATTGTATGCTGCTGCTTGGGGAATCCCAGTCACAGTTGGCTAGTTCCATGACTAAGGGTCGATCGCAGAGCTTAGCCTGTGCATGGCCAACCTCCTTTTCTGGCTAGGCACTTTGGAGGCTCCACTGAGTTTGAGATTGTGAAACTTATATACGCCTTAAAGAAGTTGGATTTCCATTGAGCACCTGGTTTAGTTCATTAAAAGACATCCTGTTATATTCCCGGGAGTTCTGGAAAGAATAGCAGCAGAAGTGGTTAGTTTGATTTTCATCCTCGAGGAGTGTGTCAGTGTTGTGTTAGGCAACTGCTCGCAGCTGCGTCAACATGCCACTGAAACCCCTTTCCTAAACCCTCAGCTCTGCCCTCTAAGCTTAGAGCTTGAACTGAAAATCCCCTTGCTTATCCTCAAATCCTACATAAAATACTATGAAATGTACTGTAATCCAGGGTTTGTGAAAAAAAGAATGAGAGCAGTACAGGAAATTAGTGTGATTAAGGTTGGGGTAAGGACCCTGGCACATTAGAGAATAAGATGTTAGAAATTAGCCATACAATAGTTTGCATGTATTATAACTGCAATATTTCCATATTTACTACAGTACATATAAGAAGAAAATGTGAGTTATGTCTTAATTTCAAGATATTAAGACCAATCTTCATATAATTTCCTGTAACCTGATGATATTTCACATAAGGCAAAACATACATTATCGGTTTAACTGCTTATCCCCATTCCTGTACTAATTCTTTTCATCCATTCTTACAGTTACGTATGGGACTGAGGAACCATATTTCACACAATTAAAGATGAGGAAATTTCCAGCTCTTCTGAACACTAGCACAAGGTGGAAAGCACATCCTTTCTCTTAATCCTAATTTCTTCTAATTTACAAATAACTGAGCTCTGATATGTTCTCACCTCAAAGACTCATCAAATATTAAATGAAGAACTGGACAGTGGCAAAGACCAGGTAAGTGTGATCTCTCTTGTGAACTGGATATCTTACTGTACAGTATTATTGGGTGCTTCCATAAAGGTCTCTAACAGCTGAGACACACTAACAAAAAACCTTATAAAAGTTGTTAGAAATGATTATAAGACCCTTTCTAAACCAAGCATTTTTAAAGGGTAAAAGGGGACATGTCTGTGTATGGGGAGGGGATTGATTTTTTTCATCTATAAATAGCTGTAAGGCAGAATGTCCCATGCCAAGCCAGGAAACGGAGATTTGTCATTTTGTCTTGCTCCAGTGCCCCTTCTCATTATAAAAACTCTATTATCTGTACAGAGTAATGACTGGAAAATTGTAAGCTTGCCTTCTTTATAATTAGCGTGCACACAGGATCCAATAATTAAATTGTTACACCTAAAAGAAGAGCGTGGCGCGCACGTCTTGTCTCTCTGATGGCAGCTCAGCGAGCTCCTGTGTCACTGGAGACAGTGTTGTACACACTGCTGATCACTGCCCCCTTGCTCGCCAGTGGCACCTCCTATAAGCCCTGCCTGACCTGCGCTGGGGGGGTCTCTGCCCTCAATCCCCTGTGCTCCACCTGACAACCAGCAGGGCCTGGGCCACATCCTCTCAGGGAGCAAGTCTCTCTCGACATGTGGCTAACACCCCCCTCACCCGGCCTTCCCCCTCCAGCCTGGGCAGGGGTCAGTGCACAGCCCCCCTGACACGCAGTCTTTCACACTTCTCAAACTTCAAGGCCTCCATTGTTGAGCCACTTTTACATGAGGAGGGGGCTTTGTTTTAGGGTGATAGAGCCAAAGGAAAAAGAGGCACTGCATCCCAGTAAACAAAGTCCCCCAAGTAAGCACCTTTTGTGTTCAGCATCTACACTTTAATGAAAGTGGCAGCACAGGACATACTGTATAACAGCATCAATTGCTGTTTTTTATTTTTATTTCTAATTACTTTATTAATTAGATAGCCATGTCAATTGCAATTGTGCAGAGAAGCTCTGATTTGTTGTTTGTTTGTTGTAACCAGAATGCTTTTTTTTTACAATGGTAAACAAAATTGCATCTCTGTTGATTCCTGTGGAGAACGTCTTGCAATAAGCAAACACAAAAATGTATTTGAGGGTCTGAATTGTATTACTATAGAACACAAGCTAGTAAATTATAGTCCCTGTAAGTCTCATTTTGACTTAAAGTTTGGCATTTAAATAAAATAATGCTAATTTATTTGTCATTTTACATCTCTAGTTTGAGTATTAATAGAACTTCAGAAGCTGAGCAATATACTTTAATTGTCCTTTTAGAATGTGTCAGCATACTTTGAAATTGCACAAGTGAAGTTCTTTTTGGTAATCACTACATAACAAAAATCTAAATATTAACTATTATTATATATTGCTGCTATGACTAACAGATTGAAATAACAATCCACCAGCTGCACACAATACACTACTAATTGAAATACAATAATCTGAATCTTACTAAATGTACAGTATATCCTTCATGGATAATGCATGAAAAAATAATATTTTTGTTTGTTACCTTTTAGATAGGTATGTTACAAAAAAGTAAGTTCTGGGAACCATTCTGACATGAGATTTTTTTTATTTTGGCCTTCTATACACTGTCTATTGTTTAAGTACAGCAACAGATAGGCTTCACATAAAAATGCCAAAAAAATAACCCAGCAGGTAGGGGATATAGAAGGATAAAACGCTGTACTTAACTACATTTAATTTTGTTTATTTTCTGAAATAAGTGCACACTCAGTAAGTGTAACTGATGCCACACCTGATACAGTGGGTAGGACAGCTTTGTAACTTTTTTTCCTTGTTGAATAGGATTGCGTGGTTACATTTCAGCATTGTTTCTATGATGACTACCCACTGTTTGGCATCAAAGTGAAACCAGAGCTTCCACCTGCCCAGTAAATCGTCCATAATATACTGGCTTATTAAGAAGAACCCTGCATGGTTTCTCTCCTTCTGTGGATAAAACAAAAGAAAAAGACCACAGTGTGACTTCTGGACTCTACAAATCGTATACTTTAGATGGCCAGAAGCCCAATACAAAGGAAATCATCTAGAAAAGTGCTCATGCCATACTGTGCTGAGCCAACCAAACACATAATAAATACTACCTTTATATACAGTATTTGGGTTTTTCAAAAATCTCAATGCACTATAGAATAAAGCAAGCATATAAATGTGACAGATGGAAAATGAGGAACAAAGAGCATACCAAAGTGACTCAATAAAACCAGAAGTAAAATTGAATTGCGCATTAAAATCACGACTGGAAAGGCAGCCCTTTTAGTAAAATTTTAAAATAATTCTGCATTTACAGAATGTCCAATGTATTTGGGGTGGGAGCTCCACATAAATCCAAATGAAGGTGATTGTGACTGAAGGCAGGATTAGGGAGGACTGTGGACTGTGGTAGAGCTCCAGGCTGTGGGTTGTAGGTTCAATCCTCATTGGCACGCTGCTGTTGTACCCTTGAGCATGGTAGTTCGCTGAGATCGGTCCAGTAAAAACCCTGCTGTAGAAATGGGTCTCCAACTTGACGCTGTAAATGAGAATTTGATCTTAAGTGTCATAAGTGTAAAAAATAAATTAATTTGGGGAATGGGATAAGACTGGGCTGTAAATATTTCAGAAACTCTTGGAATATATGTCACGTCCTGTTCAAAAGGGTGTAGCTGTTTGTAGAGCCCAACATATTTTGGCAGAGATTTCTAATAGGTTTCCAGTTAGTGTATGTCCCAATAAAATGTTTATAAACAGCTTGCTGTAAGGTGGGAAAAGATGCCACAGGCCTGTACCTTGTTACCTGGAACACAATTAAGCAGGACATTTGATCTGTTTTCTTATACTTTGGAGGAAGGTCCCAAAATATCATGTCAGCTTATTTCAAACAAAAACATTGATGCTATTACTGCTAATGAGCCTCTTTGCTGGTGTTTCAAACAGCTTCTAGGTCACGATTTTTAACAGATTGGCCTGTAGGAGGGTCATGTGGGTCATGCCTGCAGTATGGAATGATATAAACAATCATCTCAAGACTGCAGCCAATCAATCATAATTAACACTCAGCTACTTCCTGCTCATAAGCTCTCTGGGGTAAAAGGTCAGAGCAGAGAGTCGCAGGACGATATGCAGGGATGGAGCAAACAGGTTTTACCTCTGATTAAACATCTCAGAGGAGCTGTTGACCCTTGTGACCGATACTTAAGGCCAATTGTAATTGGCCTAAGACTGAAAAGTTACAGTAACGCAAATTTTTGAACAACAACAATATTCAACTCACTGGCAAATCCAAAGCACTACTGTACAGGAAACAAAAAAAATTAGGTGACTATCTTATTAATCATATTTTGAATTAATAAAAATGAAACCATCTACTTTCTTTAACCATTTTCTGTACAATATAAGCTTAAAAATAATGTAAACAAGAAGATAATGGTATTTTTGTTGACTGTGTTTTGTACATTTCATGTACTGTATTTTATACTATTTCATACATTCCTGTGGAGTGCAGGGTCTTGTATCTATAGAACATTTTTTCTTGAAAGAAATTTGAGTTTTCCTATTCCTGAGGACCCCAAAGAGGACGAGGAATAAGCAGATGATAATGAATTGTATTTCTATTCATTTCTGTGATTTTTTTACCTCTTTCCCTACTGTTGACAGGTGCAGTCTAATATCATGACGCCTTTTACAGAAACAATGAGTTGCTGTGAAAAAAGTGAAAAGAAAAAGGTTTATATCCTTTAAGAATTAAAAAAGTGAAAATACCTCTCTGTGGCATCTTTAAATAAGAATAAACAGTTTGAAGCCAATAGTCTCATGAGATGGAAAACATCAATAATCATATATATTAATAGTTCAGGTGGGTAGCTGCGTCAGCATGCGTAGGCTGCAAAGGAACAAGTAATAGGTTTATTCCATGCTGAAAAAAAGAAGAAAGAGAACACAACGTTTCGGCCGTGGAGCCTTCTTCGGGTGTCAGCTCCACGGCCGAAACGTTGTGTTCTCTTTCTTCTTTTTTTCAGCATGGAATAAACCTATTACTTGTTCCTTTGCATATATATTAATATATCATAATTATAAATCTGAAAAAAAACATTCGGTTTGTGTTTTAGAAGAATTAGAAAACAATGTGTTTTTATTATTTTATTACATGAATTACCATGAAAAAGAAAACCTTTTTTCATTTAATCTGAAAAAGGAGCCCAAAGTATCCCGAAGTTCACAGTCTGAGATATTGTGTGTGAAAACTAGCAAAATCAAAATTTAAGGACATAATTTATTTGTCAGCACAAAAATCGCCAATAAGCACTTTGTGTGTGGCAATTTAAAGTGTGTGAAAACAATAATATTCATGAATTGCTTAGCATACATTAGGCATATAGAAATCAGGCTTTATCCAGGATAAATGGGAGTTTTACCATAATCTCTTCAATTCAAAATGATTTCTAATGTGGGGACTGCAAGTGTTCCAGCTGCCACACAGGCAACACAAAAGGGAAGTTACAAGGCTGGCTCACAGCAGCTGCCAGACAACTGTTTCACACTGCAAGTGCAGGAGAAGTTGAAAACATAAACGGAGTTACATTTTAACCTCTTGGATGTGTTTTAAGTAGATTCTCGCATGGGCTGACAACCAAAGCATTTAGATTGTTTGAGATGTTTATCAGTTCACGGGAATCCCATGTATAGCCTTTAATGGTGCTTTTGTTCAGAGCAGAGCTTGGATTCAAATCATGAAAGGAGAACCTATGAGCAGAGCAGTAGAACATCCTACAAAATTCTTTCTTTAAATAAAGAAACTACAGACCTCAATGTCTTATCACACAAACTCAGTCCTCCAACATGCTGGAAAAGAGGTGCATTGGTCAACACAGGGCCATGAAGATTTTTCCACATATCTTCTTCAGCCTTCAGTTCTCTTCTTCTATTCAAGGATATTAGTTACTGTATTTCATAATAAGATCATTTGTGAGTGTGAGGGGGGAGGCAGATTTCTGCTATCCAGACGCTGACAGTGCTAGTGTGCAGACACTTGAGTCAGACTTTCTTGTTCATGTTACTGTAAAGAGACCAGATCAAAAGTGACTAAGATGAGTGTCTTTAAGCAATACTAACAATACATTATCCCTGCTGCTCACCAATTAAAACTGCTTCAACTTTGTTTTTTTCTGTCCCTTTTCTTGTTATTTAAAAGGGAATCACTTATTCGTAATCTTCACTGTTAATTCAGATACATAGGCTTGCCAATGTTAGTGCAACAAAAGAACAAAAAAATGCTTTGAAGCAAAAACTTCAAAAAAGGTATCACATGAGAGCGGGTAGGGTATGAAAGATTGTTATTCTAGTTACAATGCTACTACACACACAGAATTAGTCTTTGATATATTGGTCCAAACTCTTAGAAACGTTTTTCTTTAGTTGCATCAATATTGGTCACTGTATACGCTTTGATTTTTAAGCTTCCATGCAAAACATGTTTGCTCATCATTAGGTTTTGTAGGTAGTTTTGGTTTGCAACACAGATGGTAACTACTGTATGTGTCATAAAACAAAGTCACTGTTTTGGCCTACCGTATTTGTCACAGAAAGTAACTTTCTGTCTATCAGAAAGTACGCATATGAACACAGTTTACGGGCTTTTAAATAAACACCTAAATGAGCAAAAGAATGAGGAGGCTACACTGTAGCTTCTCTTTGAAACTTTCGATTCTTGAATCAGATATATTGTAATGCTTCATTTAAGGGCTATATTTTTTACTTCAGTTTTTTTTTTCAACAGCACATCAGTGACACTTGTGCCATTAGTCCCGCAAATTTCAAATAGGTTGAATAATACTAATAGTTGCTATCTTTCAATTAAGTCTTTCAGTTCTATGCTAAAATACAAATGAAGGTAAATAAATTATTATAAATCTGAATTTCTGGGACAGGACAAATGCAGAAGGAATGGAGAGGCGTGACAAGGGAATGAGTAAACAGAAGCATATTGTATAGAAATACGATCTTCAAAATATCCCAGACTTTGTTTTCTGAAATCTTCTATACCATAGTATTTCAAAGCAGCAATGCAGCAGAGGAATTAGAGTGGCCCGTTTCTTTTCTTTGCTGATCAGTTTTCACTGTGTACAAAATTAGGAATGCAGTGCTGACACTCCAAGTGCGATTTTTATTTTCACTGGTTAAGCGCTCCTATCAATTGACTCAGCATTGTTCTGAACTGTTTATACATCTTTTTCTGTGTTTGCAGAAAATGACTGACAGTGCGCTTGAACATTCTCAACAGTTAGCACACTTTTCAGATGAGAGTTAAGTGACTTTTTTATGCTGACATACAGTATCACACCTCTAACAACACAGTTTACAAATTCATGCAATAAGAAGGGACACATTTTTACCATCTCAAAGGACTGTGCCATTCATAGAGTAAGTAAAGTATATAAGTCGTGCTTCACCAACTAATAATTGTTTTTTATCTGAATCATTTGTTTTATGTTAGTGGCATTATTGTCTTTGTTATCAGCATAGGTTATGAAATATTTTCATTTATTCATGACGACAGCATTTGAAACCTGCAGAGAAGATGTGAAATATGGCAAAATCAGCCACTAAAGCCATCTATAACAAACAATAAAACTCTTTTTCCAATCATTTCTTTTATATCAGCATCTGAACTAATTTCTTGTTTAATGTGTATATGGATTCAAATGTAAAAATAGCCTTGTTCTGCACAGGTAGGGTCCATTGTCAAAACTGGAATTCTTTAATAAGATTGACAAGAAATGCAAATCCTTCTCAGAATGAAATTACCACCTTTTATTTTACCACCCCTTATGCAGAAGTAGTCAAGAGATGAAATTCCCATGACCCAACACAATACAGCGATATATTATTCTATCCATGATGTATGACATTCCTGCAAATAAAACCTTTGTCCTCTCTGTGGGCTAATTATTTGACAGCTTGGAACCCTTGTGAGTCACGTTACAGTTTGAGCTACACATATCCGAGGCCCTACCCCCTCAGCCCCAAAAAGAGGCCACAAGCAGAAAATCCCTTTATAGGCCTTTTCCGCTATTCTTCCTCAGAAGAATATATATTTTTACCCTTCCCAGTGACAAAGAAGAAGAGTTGGGGGTGGTGTGGGGGTCTGTGTGTAAAATGAGGCTGTGACAGCAGTCAGTTTCAGACTTTAAAAGGTGTTCTCAAGCAGAAACATTAACAGGGTAGTTTTCAAAGCTCTTTTGCACCAGATTAAAATATGCTCTGCTTTTTCTCTCAATCAACATCATTTGCAGATAATTAAACTGTGTCTAACTGGGGAAAATGTTTAAGTTCTCTGTTCCATAGCTACACTGTCTCTACACAGAGTGGCGCATTTCAAAATCTTTCAAACACATTTTCAGAATGTGGTGAAAGATTTTTGCTGTAAAGCAAAAGATCTTTGAGAATCATATGCAAATCACTAATAAATGTGTGTGGGGGGGTAAGAAAATCTCTGAACAGGAAAGCTTTTGTCTACATTAAGTATAAAAAAAGTTTATAAATCATAATATTTTACCTCCCGAGTCCTTAATATGTCATATTTTGAAGTAATTGTTCGTTAAAGTTCAGCTCACTGTTCTTTATGTGCAGCATGTGTCCATAATAAACTTCAGTTCTTAAAATCTTATTCCATTTCTAATGGAGAAATATGATTCCATTCAGATTTTGGGATTTTTGTTTCTGAAACCTTAAAAAGGTAGTAAAGAATCTGTCTGGTGTTCAAAGATTGCAAATCAAATACAACTTCTTTCTCAATTTTCAAATGTTAAAAAAAGAAGAATCAGTTCAGTTCAGTTTATTTTCCACAAGTGCAATGAAATGCTTATTTGCATGTACTGTATGCTCCAATACAAAGACATTAAGGAAACACCAAAAACAAACACAGAACAGCAGCAGCAACAACAAGTTAAATAACATACAATTTTTTAGAAAATCAGTTGCTAAAGGTCATCTTCGCATGGACACTTTCCTCCTTTGCTTTGCAAGACAACCCTAACTGTAACCAGCCAAAAGGCATGTGTTTTACATGACATGAGCTCTTCCTGTACCTTGGCTTGATTTTTGTTTGATACTTCAAGGTAGAGACATACAAACCCCAATGAGAAACCTTTGAAGGTATGCAAGGGAATGGAATCAACAGAGCTAGAAATACCTTAGAAATAGCAAAAAATAAACCAGAAATCAAAGTAAATGCAAACATATTAGAAGATATTCCTTAGCACAAGGATAAAGACAGAAGCACTACACTGATACGTAATTATAACAGAAGCATAATTTTACGCATGCTAAGATCTGGTGTTTGAAGTGGTGAATGAAATAACTGCTTGGCCTTCACAGGCTCCTTGCCTCACTGTCTCTAAAGCCATAAAGCAAACCCCAAATGTGCACAACGCCAAGAGCATATCATCACTCAAAACAGGATCCGATGAAGAAATATCACCCGGCGTCCAATAAAAGAGATCACTTGTATAATTGATCATTCTTTCTTATGTGCAGGTTATCATCATTTACAAAGAAATTCCAGCCTACAGTAATAGGCCAGTGAAATCCTCCCCTTGCAAACATGTATGCTTATTTAAGAACATCATTTATATAAGAATGTGCTGTATATATTAGCATACAATTTAAGAAAAAATGATACAACGACCACTGAAAGATCCGGTCGGTCAAGACGGGACTAATGACTTCCCCTCTCCTGACATTTCTTCTGACCAGGGAAACCTCAGTGCATGTAACAGAAAGACATTAATCTTTACAGGCAGAAACATTCCGCTGTCGACTGAATATCAGCCTGAGCTGGCAGATTTGTGACTATGATCATGTTCAGTGTATAAATTTGCCTTGACTTCTCTCTGCTTTCTTTTGCATGCCTGCTGAGGGGAAGCTTGAAGCTGTTGTACACCCTAACACTCACACTGGTTTCCCTTCTTGTGTCATTCTCAGAAGTACTGCAGGGACTGCACTGACATGCATTTTGAATTAAGGCATAATTGCTTAAGAACTAACATGTTTGCAGCGAGTAGCAGTTCATCAAGAAGTCAAAGTCAACAGGTGTTTTTTTTTCACATGAAGAAAGTACTCTAAGCATGCTGTCTACTGTATTCCTGAAGTTTGTTAAATAGGCAGATATTGTACAACCAAAGAGTGTGGTAAGGGGGAAAACAGTTTACAATTTTTGATGAATACCCATACATACAGTATATCTACACATTTGAACCAATATTGTAATATTACTCTTAAATATGCTAGTCATGTTATATAAATTAAAATTGTAAATATTGTTTACATTATCATAGCTCTTCAGTACTTGTATTTTCCCCCACTGGAATAAAGATAGTCTCTTCAGAGGAGTGATTTGATTATGTTTTCACACTTAGGATGCAGTGTCACACATTTATACATTCAGCTATTCATACCATTCAACATTATTTATAGATGCATGGCTTCTCAAGTATAATGAGGAAGCAGCATGTTGTTGTCAATGTTCTGAGACAAATTCCTGATTAATATCTGTAATACATGATGGAAGAGGAAAGTAAGAAGAATTAATATTCTGTGTCACAGTGTCACTGTTAATAGTGTATCTAAACATTTGAACAGTATTGTGCATAAGAGTAACTCTTCCACTGAAAAAATTCTTATTGACACCTATTGATGTCCTAAATGCCCCTTTCAAAGATGATTCATTAAACCGTCAAGAAGATGGTTCTAGTCCACCTTATTCATGGGGTTTGCCACAGAACTGGTAGCTGTTCTATGTCTTTAACCACATGTATTTCAAGATAGCCTGAGAGCACTCAACTGAAAGAGGAACTGCAAAAAAGCTGTTTTTAATATGTGGCTTCCCATGAACAGTATGACTAGTGTCTGCTTTGGGAATTTAACAGTGTAACAGCTTGGCAAACTGGATATTAGAAGATATGAATAAAGGCAGAGATGTTATATGGTAAAATACAACCTAGGGATTATTAGACTAAATGCAAAACGACACTCAATCAAGACAGGATACAATTTGGGCAAAAGGCCCAGCACAGAATGGAACAGACAGAAACACACCAGGCAGATTGGCCTTGTGTACCAAACATGTCTTTTGCAAACAGGCATGTGTTAGGTTAATATTTATACTCCAGACAAAGCTGCAGTGTGGGAACCATAGACAGCCCCCTAGTCCCAGATGGGGTGCTTATATTAAATGGACTGGCATTATTAAATATAAACATAGAGAGATTTAACTTAATTTCTTTGCGTACTGTAGTAATGGGGTATTTTGACAATGGTCAAAAATCTGTGATCTACGCTTTCTGTCTCCAGATAAAGTTAACAAAACTTCAAGAATTATTTTTAAGCAAAACATTTTTACTTTGTATCTTTCTACAATGTAATTGTAGATTCTAGATGTGTATATTTATAAAATTATTTTCTGAAAATCATTAGGAAATGCTCTTGAATTAATTAACCAGTAAAATAATTTCAGGATACCTACAGTAAGAAAAACATTTTGCATGTTTCACTGTTGTCCTAAAGGCCTCTGTTTGCTCCTTGTACATGTGTAGCTAGTACAGTAAATCTCTGAGATGCTGTTAAAAAAACACTACAGTTTGTGTTTCCCTTCTAACTTTACAAATGTGCAATTATTTGCATTTTTCCTGGATTTGTAATAATTAACTATTGTTACATACATTAACTATATAATAAATAAACCTTTTGCACTTTAAGAACAATAGTTTAAGGATGTATTCTATACAGTATACGGTATGCAGCATATAAGACACTTTTAAATTATTCAACCCATAGCTTTTAATCATATTGTTCCTTAATAAGAACATAAACAACATGCAGAAAACAACTAAGCACTGAAATTCAGCAATAGTAATATGTTTTTGAGGATGGTTAAATTAGGTTTGACTCCCTAATGATATAATCATAACTTCCAATGATATGGAGCACCTGTAGTACACCTGTAACTACAACATTAAATACCTTTATTTAAACTAATTTAATATGATTTGATTAATTTCCAAACTTTTATTATGGAGAACATTTGAAACAATTTCTAAATATGAATGTGTACAATATGTGAACCTGCAATCAGATACGTATTCTCAGATACGTAGAACCAAAGTTATAGAAGATTAGAGAAAGAAAGCAAATAACTTATTACTTATTACAGCATGAATATTAATGTGTACAGATTGGTACTCTGTTATCACAGAATATTTTCTGCATATTTTTCTAAACCTCTGTGTAAGTAGATTGGCGATGTCTACGATACAGGTGACATGTTCACATGCCAGAACATTTTTCGGTTCATTCAGGAAAGCAAGAGTGCAAAGCATCAGAAATGACAGGTGTATGCTTTACATTTATAACTTCTTTACAATTGCCCTAAAGAACACACTTTTTTAAAAAAATGAATGGAATCAGACTTACTCGTAGTGTTTTCTTGTCTGTATGCCTGTACCTGTAGTACTAAGCATTGGCAGGTGATGTCTGTGCTCCCCCTGGGCCACAATGCCAGAACAAACCTCCCAGACAGTCTTGTGGGCACTCCAGTAACCTTCCATGCCAACCTCAGCTTGGAAAGGGTACTTGGCACAAAACCAGCTGCAGAGCAGCGACTGGGGTATTCGCTACAACACTCCCTACGTTAAGGTTATAAAACCGATCCCTCCATATGCGCGAGCATATGTTCATAAAGAACCTTGAACTAGTTTAGGCTACAGAACAGAATTTACACAGTGCTGTCTTCAACAGAGCAAATGATTGTGTATGCAGGATTGTGGCTTTCATTTTAGTTAAAAGGTTACTTATTGTGCTTCTTAGTATTTAATCACCTTTTGACAGAACTTGAAAAAAAGAACTAAACCTCTTTAGTTTTATCCCTACTAATATGAAGCACCTATTAATGTGGGCTTTGTGTATACAATACATACAGTATATGAGGAAAAAGAGAGAGAGACAGAGAAGTCACCTCTGTCTGTCACCTTATGTGCCACCAGGGGGTTCAGTTTAGCAGATTTAAAAATGGAAACATATTTTACCTGTTACCTTTTTGTTATCATTATACTTCTGGATTGTGCAGTTTTTTAAATATCTTCAGTTATTGTGTGCACTGTGAGGTTGTAAACTGACTTGCATAAAAGCTTTAATTTTTGAAAAGAAAACATTTCATTGTTCTTGTCCCTTTCTCAAAACAATCATGTTAATATTCTACAGTATAACTTTCTATAACATTTGCCAGCTTTTCCTCAATTAGAATGTACAGTGTGATAAAAATGTCTTCCATTTGTCTGCTTTCTAGGCTGCTGATGAGCCCCTTGTTTCAGACACCAACAATGCTCTGTGATTTTAATGCTCATTCCTAAAAACTCTTTCACAGGACTTTCTGATGATGCCATTCCTAAAAACCTGTGCATGTTGTGTTGTATAGCAAGAAAGGAATTAAATGATCTGTAGGATCATGTGAAAGGTACTGTACAGTATGTGATGGAGTGTAGATCACCCTTAGATGAAAAACTAAAAAGCAATGCAGTTTTTATGAGACATCGAGTAATTAGAGCTCATTATCAAATTCCAATTACGTTAGAAGGTACCAGCATTTAAATTGACCTCCAGAGTACAGTCTAATAGCCCAACTCATAGAATTCCTCTCTCCTGTAGTTTGTGTAAATGGACAAAAAATCCTGTATCAGATTACATACAGTATTTCATAGTTCTATCAGGTGTGTTCTTAAGTGCAAGGGATTGCCATGGCATACCTCAAAAGGCTGTTCCGATTATCATGGTTGGGTACAAAGAAAACCGTATTTAGCCATCAGTCATAATTATAAGAATTGCAAAGACGTGGAATCCAGCCTTTGCCTTAAATGCTGTGAGAGCAGCTGAAACAGAACCAGCAGGGGAGCAGCTGCTATAAGCTAACCACTTCACAACAAGCACTGCAGATCCTAACTCCCTCAACAGTGACCTCAATGTAGAGTTCAGCTCCAATGATTGATACACTTGAAATAAAATTAATAATTACGCACAGCTTCTCAGCATTTATCTTCTTCAAGGAATACATACATTTGTTTTGGGAGTAGCACATGGTAAGATGTCTTTAGATAAAGTTAAAATAACCTAAAAGAGATCTTTAGCGGAATGCATCTTTTTTAGTATGTCAGATTTTATTTTAATCGTAGAAAATACCACCACAGCAAAAGGGATTTTGGGGGATTTTTTGGGAAAAACCAATGACAAAGAGGACACTCCCTTCCCAGTGGTCTGGCATTTTCATCATTAGGAACAGGAGCCATTACTTGAAAAACCAAGATGCTATTCTGTTCAGTTCAGTTTATTGTCCTATGCACAACAACAATGAAATGCCTATTTGCATATATGCTCTAATACAAAGACACCAAAAGCATAAACACTGGACAGCGGCAGCAACAACAAGTTATAATATTTCAATATATTTAACTTGTATAATTTAAGCATAATACTTATATATATTGTTACATTTTCTGCCATTCCAGCAGAAAAGATAACACAAAAAATGTGGTGGAATTGGAAATTGTATTGTAATGCAATAGAAAAGGGACAAATGTGGATTATGTAACAAACTCTTTATTTAACAACAGTTTTGCACTGCTTACCACAACACCATCTGCAAAATCAGATTTAAGAGTTTTTGATTTTTAGTTTGAAATCTGTCAAAGACTCACTTTTGGGTTTTTGCAAGAATGAAATGATACGTGAGGACAGTGCAAGTTAGTTTTCAGTAACTTCTACTAAGGACATCCTTATACAAAACTCATATAGCTCAGTGTTTTTTCTGGGTTAAATAAAATGCAATTACAGTACTGTATATCGCCATCTGTATCTAAAATTCAGATTATAAAGCGAAACTGAAAGAATTTATCAGC
Source organism: Lepisosteus oculatus (assembly GCF_040954835.1). Taxonomy (NCBI): domain Eukaryota; kingdom Metazoa; phylum Chordata; class Actinopteri; order Semionotiformes; family Lepisosteidae; genus Lepisosteus; species Lepisosteus oculatus. The sequence continues at coordinate 18,170,068 of NC_090705.1, forward strand.
ATTCAAGGATTTTAAATAAATGGAGCGCAAGAACTAAATTCTCAGTGACCTTCTAAGTAAATGTAAATGCAACAACCACTGTTTGAAAGGGGTTATGTATTTTCCTTATTGACATGATACCTCTCCTGCATTTGGCTAGACTTTTCTCTGAAAGGAAGTTGAAATGCATTCGGACTGGAAAACAACAGCGGCAGCACTATTATGTGTTAAAAACTCTTTGCTCATTAAGCTTTGATGATTTGGCCATCTGGCCTAAAACCTCTCCTCCCCTCTCCCACCACTCCAGTCTTCATGAAAGAGGCCCTGTCAAGGTTAGAAAGGTCACAGGCTCTAAGACCACAGGGCAAAGAGCTTCCCCAGACCCTAACCAAACATGGTTCTGATCACACCCCATCCCCGGTCATCAATCTCTTGAAAACCATACTTATCTCAAAGCATTCCTGATATAGTGATATGTTTTAATTTCTTTGTCTGTGTGCTCCTGCCTTTTTTTATTTTTTTTTTATAAATTGATGGAATCATAAAAGAAAATCTTTCTGCCCTCTCTGTAATAGCTTCCATCCTTTCACAATGCTTAGCTCATTAGCAAGTGACCTGAAGGCATGAAAAAAAAAATTCTTCGGATAATGGATGCTTGCTGTTTTGAGACTATAAAAAAAGAAAAGAAAATAGCTAAACTTGGTATGTGCATAAGATTTTTTAATATTCATATAAAAAACAACAAACGAAATAAGACAGATTTTTTTTTCCCCTTGTCGGATGCATCTGATAGTTTGCCAGTAAATCAGGGTCCAGCATCAGGTTTATGAATTGCAGGCTTCATTAGCCTTAAAATGGTAACAAAGGAAGATGCGTTCTAAAAAGTGCCATCCTTCATCTGAGAGGGCACTGCCTGACACATTAGGAATCTATATGCTCAATTAACCACTGGCAGGCTCATTTTTCTGTCTCTCTCTCCTTTGCCTTCTCCCTCTTTCCCTCTCTCTCTATCTCTCTCTCTTCTGCTGAAGCTTTCAGCGTCCAGCCCATTGACACTTCGTACTGCATGCAAACACTCAATTACAAACAGGCTAGTGGGTATTTGATTTTCAGTAAAAGGTTTGACTGCTGCTAGCTTAACACTCCATCACTTTGTTGAAAATAATAAGGTGATAGTGAGAGCCAATCATGAAGTATCTGACTCGCTACTGAAACATGCCTGGGATTTGCAAATGGGCTGCCAAAAGAAAGAGCGGCAACTTTTTCTTCAAAGGAAAACAAAAATATTATATTGGTCCTGTCATTTTTTTTGCCTAACCTGAATTATTTGATACTTACTTGCACCACATACACAAAGTTTAAAATAACTAAATTAAGTCAGATAACTTCCCAAAACAAATTCCTAATATTAGTTAGGGTTCCATAACTTTTTTCAGTAATAATAAAAAAGCAAGTGTTGAGATGTTCTGCTGATACTATATTTAACCTAAAAATACCTTTAGTAAATTCTTTTTATTTTTCATTTTCCTGTTCACTTGTAGCTTTTCTAAAGTGACATTTTGCGTCATACTAAAAATCCACCATGATGTGTTAATCACAGATTGTCCACTTTAAAGACAAGAGACTTAAAATATTTCAAACCATACAGGAAGCATTTCATTACAAAAATCCATACTGTATCTACTACATGTTTTGTAAATTTATAGAGAAATTGTTTAATAAAATTTAAATTAAATAAAAAACATTTTTAATGGGATTGCATTAATTTTCTAAAAGCATCTTAAATGTTACTGTGACATTCTTGGAAATAATGTTCTACATTTCTACAATTATTGAAGCAGAGCTGCACATCTTATTTTCTTGCAAGTGTCACAAAGAAAAAAACTTCAACTTCAAATTTACCTGGCAAATGTCATTTTCTCATCTAACATGGTTTTATAAAAAAAGGTTTCTATGCTAAATGCTCAAATATTTTTTCAGATTCTGAGAACTTTCTTGGAACTTGTGTGAAACAGAATCTTTTGTCACCTTGAAAAGCTGAGCCAAATTCTTCATATTCATGCTTCTTTAAATTCCCCATTCTCACCAAAATATACTCCACCTCACCCTACTTTTTGTTTCTTTCTCTGTGCTACACAGCATATACAGTATTCTTCCAGGATCTGACGGTTTTCTGAGCCTCACTAAACACACACAAACTCTTCTGACAGTATGACATTGCTAGAGAGAGCATGTGGATGAGGCAGAAAACGAAGGAAGGGCTCTCAGTGACTACTGCCTGTTCTATAGTGAGCTAGCTTTACATCTTAACAGCACATTATTCATGTAACCCAAAGACAACATCAGAAGCACTCCTGTTTTTATGTTACTTCCCAGAAAAACATGTATATAAATTACCAATCAGTATACAAATCCAATGGAGAAGGACATTTTTCATATTTTTAAATGAGAAAGTTTGGACTGTACATTTTCATATCTTTACATTTTCTGCAAAGCAGAGAGACAAAAAGAGAGCTTAATGACAATTTGTAAGAATCCTTATCTTCATACAGCCAAGACAAGGGTGGAAGACGTACTAGAGGTAAGAAAGAAAATCTTGAATGATTCTTTTCTGGCCAGCTATGAGAAAATGTAACCTGACCTGTTTCTAATTTAAACTTATGGTAATGTGTCTACTTCTCTCTTTTTTTCCCGAATAAGTCTGTCACCCAGGGATCCTTATCTCTTTATGAATGGCTCTGAAAATGATGACTGAATCCTGTTATATGGAGGATGTTCAAAACCACGATAAGCATCAGTGCGTGATAAACGGCATGAAGCACCGGTCTTTAAATTGAAAGGTCAAGGGTTTGAAACCTCAGTCTGACACTTCACTTCACTTGTCTAATGTTTTTTTTGAGCCTTCCAGTTATCAAGAATGAAAAATGGCTTAAAGCCAATAGCACACTCTTTCAAACTGCTAGGTCACTAGTTCAGAGTGATGATGGAGACCTCAGGTGGTACTTCCACTTGTTGTAAGCCAGTGGTCTCACCTGAGCAAAAAACAAACTGCATACATGCACCCTCCAAGTGCTCTGATGCCTTTTTGGAAGCTCCTCCACTACAGAATTGTGAAATTATTTTCACATAATAATGCATCTCAGTTTGCATGAGGCAAACTTTTTTACACTGAACAGGATTATTCTTTTGACCTATACTGTAAAACAGGAAAGATGATTTCTTCCTACATCAAAATGACATGAAAATGTTCAAAATGATGGGAAAGGTATTTCCTCAGTGCTATTCGTGGTAGAAAAAGATTTAAAAATTCTCCTTCTTCATAAAAAGCAATTAATTAATTCATCTATCAACATTCAAAATAACGACAGGATAAATAAAATCTCTTTATTTTCAGATATAGAATGTGAATTCCCTATATCAATGTCTTAAATTGTCTTAAAACATGAAATTGTGCATATTTTGTCACAACTTAGTACTCCAACACAAGAAGCTGTTTGTCTTTGAGTAAGAAAGTAAGAGAAACAGTCTGTTCATATACAGTATAAATAGCAAATAAAATTAACCAGTGGAGAAATGAAAAAAGGCATGCACCCTTAAAAATGGACTTGTTATGGTACTAATTACAGCAGTTATGAAGATGCAGGGCATTTATCACCAGCACTTGTCTCTGGCTTTTGGTTTCAGTCCGTAAAATAGTGAGGGACAATTAAGAGGGATTAACTCCTTGTCCTGGCTACCAGAGCAAGGGGGAGGGGCAGAGGGGAGGAGGCTGGTTTGCCTGGGAGACCAGGCCTGACCTTCTCATTTCATCCTCATTAGTATCTCATGTCAACAGAGCTAGTGCTCTTTAATCATCACCCATCATCCCTAGCTTCCACAGGCAGAAGCAAACCATCGGTTGCCGGGTGAGAGTGGGAGGTCAAATATGACTTTTTTTGTTGCTAAAAGGGCGCAAACTAGGGGTCACATCCGGGCCGAACATTCAGGAGGACTGTCAAACATAAAAAAAATGCATGCAGTTTAACCTGAGGAGAAGAGCACAGTGTTTTATTTTTTGACCTTGCTGGTGCTTACCCTGACTGTAATGCGGACAACAGAGACCAGACGAAATCAGACTAGGATTACCATACAGTATGTGAATAAGACATTCATTTAGTATTGTGAGCGAAGGTACGAACACTCCTTCCAACCTACACATCTTTATACTTTTTTCAGAATAACAGTGCTTTCTTTTCTCTGTGTGTGTCTTACGCTGTGCTGCAGCTATCCCCCTGAAGGGTGGCAAGGCTTGAGGCGCCCTTTGCCAGTGTAAATGAGCCCCATTCATTTCCTGCCTTTGGCATATGGCATATTATTGTCCTCTGCCACTGAGGCAGAAGTGATGCAATTTGTTGGCATGTCCTGTCATTTCACAAACTATCTGTCCCACTGAGGCCCAGCAAACAACAACAGAAGACAAGGAAGGGCAGCCAGAAACTTCACTGCTTTTTTTCCCTCCCGCCTCCAACCACACACATGAAAGAAAGATAAACGTTAAAGAGCCGGTGACCTACTTTCAGAACATTGCTCAGTCCAGCTTATGACTAGTAGAAACTTTCTGACCCCACTTACTTTCAAGTGTTTTACTCCTGTGTTTTACATACTGTACACACTCCATGTCTTTGGACAGAAAGACCCTTGACTTGTCAGACAAATTCAACTATATGTTCGAGAAGACCTCCAGTTCAAACTGTATTCACTTTGGAGAATGTTTTACTGTTGGTCTCATGTGTGATTTAACTCAATTAATCTAGCACCTTAAAGTATTTGTTTTCAATACTTAATTTATACTGTAAAACCTGTTCAAAAAACCATAATGCCAGCTGTTCATTATGTGAATGTGTTCATTGCCATTGTGACCAATATGTACTGTATACTGTAATATTTATTGTGGATCAAATATGGACATTTTAACATTTTAACATGTTACAGTACTGCATATTTTGTGTCCTAGCAATACAGTATTGACCATGTAATCTATCTGTGTTTTTCTTAGCATTATTTTCCCTATTGCTACATTTTATTGAGACTCCTCTCCCTCACAAATTCTAGACTGAACAACTTAAAGTTTTCCAGATTCAATATTCCCAACAGTATGTCTGGAAGACAAACTGTCACTTTATAGGGGGAAACATAATAAAACTTTTGTTTCTACAAATCTATTAATTTTTTGTCAGTTAAATAAAATTTCCCTTCCTGCTGTATTGGCAAGATGTTTTATTAATTTATTATTACACACTTTGTAAGTCACCTTAGATAAGTGTATATAAGTTACTGATAAATTGACAGGTTTTTTTAAGCAAAACAATAACATTTATAATTAGATTAACTCATTTATCATTAGTGTTGTTGTTTTTGTGCAATAATAAGAGTCAAATGATCAAATGGAGATAGCAGTTAAACAAAAACATAATGTGAGCAAAACATTAAAAAGCCCCATTTACAAACAAGTGCAACAAAAACAGAACATCTGAATCTGTAATGCCTGTAAAAACCTGAGGCTTGCAAGAAGCTGAAAAAATGAAGGGCCTTCAGTGGACATTTATCAGAAGGTAAAATGAGAGAAAAAAATCAGAAAAGCAACCTAAAAGCCATGTTAATATTTTGTTAAGAGGGAAGTCAATTATTTATGTTTCAATAGAGACACTGGATTTAAAGTGGGATTTCTTTTATGTTAAATCCTGTTAGTATTTCCTTTGAAGTTCATTTGAGCTAGATACTACACTTGAAGGAAAACACCCCTCAGCACAAAAAGCTGTACAGTGTTAACATGGTATTAGGAGAAGCTGAAATTTGTTTGTGGGAAATCTTATGACTAGTTGCTTGGGATTCAAAAACACCAGGAACACTAAAGAACAACATTAAAAAAAAACTTTAAATGACAGGTTTTGTGAAAACGGAATGAGCCAACTGCTTTCTAAAATGCAAAATCCAGTTTCAAACTCCATTGTGTTGTATTTGCTCATAGCTGACCTCACCTTATGGTGAGGTTCTTTTTCCAAACGAATGCATCCAAAGCTCTAAGGAACAAAGGGATATTCCCACCAGGGAAGGCCTGAGCAGTCAAAGGGAGATGGTGGGGTACTTCAGATCAAAATGACATTAGACTTTCTCCCAACTATTGTTAATATTGAAGGCTGTTATTGCTCTGTGCACCACAGGGAAATGGCTCAACAGAGTTTAGTCGCATTATGAAACACATGACACAAACACTTTTATCAAGCCTCCCAATGTACAAAAAGTTTTAAACCTGATGAAGAGGTAAATGCCAGAGACAACAGCTGTTAGACATTTGAAGTCTAATCTGAACAAACCAGAACACTATTTTCTAGATTTGTTCTTTTCTCATGCAATTTGTTTTACATAACTGATGCTGAAAACAAATTCTAACAAACATTTTTAACTCCAAAAGAACTTTTGGAGCTCAAATTGGAGGAGTAGGGCATTTCTCACTGCCATCATTATACATGTAACAGGACTCAGTGGCATAGAGCCTGTTACAGAAGGTGACATCATGCCCTTGATACAGTATCTAGTGTAGCACACTCCAATAGCGGAAGACCAAGTCTTGTGGTATTGCAGAGCTCATCAATGTCTAAGGAGAGGCACTGTAACTGCTTTGAGCATGAATCACAGAACACTACCTATTACCATGGCAGAGAAGGAATGAGTACAGAGAATTGCTCTTAGTGTTAAAATTGTAGGTGAAGCATAAGTTGTAATAAGAAGTCTAATGCTTAATAAAGAGAATGAGTGAAAGAGAGCTGGGAGCTAGCTATACATGTACGTCTAAGACAGACTGAAAACACACATGCTATATAGGGAAAGCTAGTGTAACACACAAGAGAAAGTGAGACTTAGGGTGTGGATACCATAGAGTGCCAAAACTAAAAAGAAAAGAAAAAGAGGAGGCATAAAGAAAGAAAGAGTCTGTTTAGTATTTCTCAGAAGGCCACCAACACGAGAGACCACATAAAATGCCAATGGGTCATGTGACACAGCTAAGACAAGACAGTAAAGGAATTTTTCAAGCAGCTAATAGCAACTGTTGTACCATTCAGCCATGTCTCTGTTTAAAGTTCCATTTAAATAGAGATACACCTGTAAAGTGCAAAAAACTGCAGACAGTATCTGAGGTAGACAAACAGCAGGTGTGCAAGTAGATCTTAGTGTAATTTACATTGCAGTGAATCCAAGGTTCGTGATGCTGATAAAATATTAAATTATATTAAACTATGTAATAGTGAAGGTCCCAACAGAGAACCCTGCAGAACACCTTTAGTAAGTACAGCAAAAATCAAATGTGAAACAGTCAAGATTTAGAAATTTGTTCCTGGTAGCAAAATAGGAGCCAAACAATCAGAGGGAATTCCAGGGGTTAGGGGTTGCTGGATGCTTTCCCATGCGATCCAGCAAGATGCCATGATGGACAACATCAAAAGCTGCACTTGAAACCAGAAAGAGAAGGATATTAAGGGACCCAGAGTCAGAAGCCATCAGCAAATCATTAACTATCTTTAAATAGGGCTGTTTCAAATTAAACTCTAACTGAAAAGGTTCAAAGAGCTCATTAGATGCAAGATGTGATTGAGTGACCATTGCCTGTTAAAAAGCACATTAGAAACAGAGCAGTAGTTATGTATTTGGGGGTCCAAGCACGGCTTTTTTTATCATAGGTGTGATAGTCACTGACTTTAAGCCTACAGGCATAAGACCAGATTTCAGATTCATTGACAAGGTTAGTAACAAATTGACAAGGAGCTGGAATGGTAATTGAGTAAGGCCATAGGAACAGGGTCCAAAACACAGGTAATGTAATTGATTTCTTAGCTACCATTACAGTTACACAGGCAGCATCAAAAGCAGTTAACTGAGAGAAGCACAAATCTGTAAAACCAGCCGGCCAGCAACCATATCACCCTGCAACTCACAACTGGTGTGAGCCTGGTGAGTACCTGGATGGAAGACCTCCTGGGAAAAACAAAGGTTGTTGCTGGAAAAGGTGTTAGTGGGGCCAGCAGGGGGCGCTCACCCTTTGGTCTGTGTGGGTCCTAATGCCCTAGTATAGTGACAGGGGCACCTTACTGCCAAAAAGATGTCGTCCTTTGGATGAGATGTAAAACTGAGGTCCTGATTCTCTGTGGTCATTAAAAATCCTAGGGTGTGTCTAGAAAAGATTAGGGGTGTAACCCTGGCGTCCCTTACCAATCATGGCCTCCTAATAATCCCCATCTATGAATTGGCTCCATTACTCTGCTCTCCCCACTGATAGCTGATGTGTGGTGAGTGTTCTGGTGCACTATGGCTGCCGTCGCATCATCCAAGTGGATGTTACACATTGGTGGTGGTGGAGGGGAGTCCCTATTACTTGTAAAGCGTTTTGAGTGGAGTGTCCAGAAAAGTGCTTTAGAAATGTAAGCAATTATGAATTATTATTATTAAAAGACTATGTAGATGTACAGTAGATGCCATTGTACTGATGCGTTATTAATTTTATGCAATTATGTAATTTTGAATTCCAGTAAATTAAGCCGTGGTAACAAGATGTGAAAAAAAAACAACTAAGCATTATTTCATGAAGCCAATGTTTGACTTCACAAATTGTTTCCTTATAATCTAATGCTTGACGATGAGGAATAAGAATCTGCAACTAGTAGCTGCATTAGAGGATGCTTACTGAGTAGTAAAGCAGTAGTGGGTGTGTGAAATTTGACTTAACCAGCTTGGTTGAATCTTGGCTAAATCTGTCCCACATCCCATAAAAGAAGCTGAGTTTGTTTTGATCTTGGTTATTTTTAGAACCTATTGCATATATTTTCAGTCCATGGATATACTGTATACTTTAAGCATTATGTATCTACAGTATATATGTACAGTATACATCATTGAAGGTGTGTCCTCAGGATTTCTCTCAGTATGTTAGAAGCTTATTGTTGCCTCCTTTCTGGGTACCAAATGCATTAAGCCTATACTAAGCCACTTCAAGCCACTGTCATTTTTAAGGTAAGTGGAAATGAAGGTTTGAAGGAAAATCAGTTTTTTAGCCCCGTTTGCTAGTACCAAGAGATGCTAATTGCTAATACAAAATTTGAAATTATTATTTTGAATTTCATTTTGGCTTGAGAACATATATTAGAAGCAGACCAGCAAAAATGACTCTAGCAAGTACAGTAAGTAGCTAAAATTGTTTGAAACCAAGTGATCCCCAAGACTCTGTGTCTAGCAGGTACATGTGGTGACATGTTTTAATTGTGGGGCTGCTCGGTGGGCAAGGTTAGAGATGTCATGCTGTTATAAGAGTGCTTTTTTTGTTACCCAACTTTCTGAAAGGGCTCTCATTTCCTTTAACACTTTCTGAAAAGAATGCAACCAAGAGAAAGAGGAAAGGGAAAAAAAATGCTTAGCATTTTTAGGTTCCTTCTGGCAGCTGTAATATTGAGAACAAAATATTTTACATAATGTTCAGTAAGAGTACATCATAATCAGATATTGTACATATACAAAGACACCATTGCAATCTTTACTTTAAAAATGATTTTTAGCTAATTCCAATTTGCTTTTCAAAATGTTGAAAAATGCACTTTCAGATCATAAATTATAAGCCTTTCAAAATCATATTACTTTAGGACTAAACTCATTTCTTCAGTAAATTTTGGGGAAAAACGTCATCCAAGAATCAGATGCTTTGCAAATGTGTATCATGTATCTTAAGTGTAACAGTTTTGGTGTTATCCAATTGGTGGCTGTAGACTTGAAGGAAAGATTCATGTGACAAAATACGCTGTTGCGAGATATATATAGCTAACATGATTATGATTTTGAACAGCTGGGTGAAACTGTCTTGGTTGTCCTTATCCTTCCCAAACTGCAATTAAGAACTTCCATTTTAGCTTTGTAACAGACTTCTCAACCAGCTCTAGTTGATAAAACAACAGTAAAAGTAGAAAAAAAACACTTGATCCCGTTTATTAGTTCAGATGTGTGTTTTGAACTACAGTATTATAACTATGAAACGTTTTCTGAAAATTAAAATAAAGAAAATCAGCAGGCCTAATTTGTCACTGCAAGGGTATGAGTGAGACTGTGTCCTTGCCAATTTTCTCTGTGGAGTTTTTTTTTTCCAAACCTTGGCTACTGTGGTCAGACACTGCTCTCAGTGGAGATCTTTGGAAGGTATTCTTACTTATCCATGTTATTGGTAGGCAAATTGAAGGATTTTGCCTAATCTGCAGTGTGCCTAAATATAGGAAGTGCAAAACACCCCCAGCGAGACACACAATTGCGGCATGTATTTTGTAATCCGCGTTCTGCCTAAACCTACAAACTCAAGCGGAGTCTGGCGCTTGGAGCGGCAGGGGTGATTATACCAGAGCAATATATACACAGCGCATTACAAAACAGACGTTGTACAGAAAACAAAATTAAAACATCTGAGCTTAAAGATCAAAGGCGCACGATGCCGGTCCATATGGTCACAATCAATTAAAACAAAGTTGCATCTTTCTTAATCTCCCACGTCAAATCGTGATAAGGTTAGACTTTCCAATTCAAGAGAAATGAAAGCCATAGTTTATGGCTCTCTGAATCCTCACCAGAAAACAAAAGCCTGACCGTTTAGGGAATTACCTTGGAATAAAAATGTAGGCGACAGTTGCCTCTTTGGTGAGCTTCTTTTTCTTTTCCTTTTTTTCTGTTTCAATTGAGATACGTCTTTATAATTTTGAAAGTTAAAAAAAAAACAAAATCAAGCATTCGAGACAAGAAAGAGTGTGTGATTTGCAAGAGCATTTTTATTTAACTTGAGGTAAATTAAGGCTTTGCTGTCTGTCCAGGTACATTGGAACATCTTTCATTTCCGGTTTATACAAAGAGGAAAACACACCAATTTGGTTTAAAACGATAGTGGATTATTATACATTTTTTGAATAATTGTTTGGACAGCAACGACCGCTGTAAAAAGCAGGCTTTAGAATGAAAGTCTGAACTTGCAAGAGGTGTCAAACATTCTATCAATTTAAAGCAAACCTTGGACGTATTCTGAAAATGGAACGGTGGAACAGCGCTAGTTTGTTCACAGATTATTTTATGGCTACATATTTAATACAATTTTCATAATGCATTTTTATACTATATCAGATAAAAGGGACTTAAAAGTTTAACAAAACCTTCCAGTTTTTAAAAAATAAATTTGGAAAACATAATTGATTAAATAAACACTCCAAACTGTTTTCTGCCATGAAATAAATTAAGAAGTTTATTTTTGCTTATGATGGCATCTAGTTTAAATATTTTTGCTTGACAAGAAATTTACAATGAAAAATGAAATATAAATCATTAAAGTGCAGTAAATCATTAATTATCCAGCAACCCCTTCTTCTCTAGAGCTCTACATAATTACATAAAAGTTTTTATATTACCTTATTTTTTAATATTATTTTGTTATGTGGGTTTCAGTGTTAATATTGTACTTTGAATGTAAAGTTTAGCACATATATATTTGGTGGAGGCTTGTTTGGTGGGTCACCATCTGACGTAAAGCAAGTTACTAATATTTATCCATAAAACATGTTTAATAGATTGTCAGGTATCACTCAAACAAATCAAAATGACCTTTTATTTTTGTCCTGTGATTAAACTTGTGGAGGAGAGACAACCTGCCCCATATGCTAGAAGACAAACAGGCAGGCTGTGCCATAAGCCCTGCTAATGCCTGTACATTTAATGGAGATCTCCTTTGGTTGTATCATCATGGATCTGTTTTGCCCTTTAGAGTCTCCACTGGACATGGTTTTGTTTTAGTATTAGTTCACTATACATCTCTGCTGGCCAGATTGCAGGTGCAAGGAGTTTTCAAAAGTGGTTCTAACAGATGAGGGTATACCATTCATGTCTCAGGTGTTGCAAGACCAAGTGAATGGAGTACAGTAGTTCCAGGTCACATTTCAGGTAATTAAGGACCACCTCTGCCAAGCCCCTAATTTTACCCTGTCATTCATTTTACACACTGACTCTCTTGGCCACATGATGAGAAGCAATGGCCTCTCAGCAGTATGATGGTCTGGAATACCCTATCATATACCTCACAAGGAAGCTGTTGCTGAGAAAACATAAATGTATTGATGTCCCTATCAAATGAGCCATGGAGACACTAGGATTTTTTGGGATGCTTCTTAACCCTTGCAGACAGCTCGTGTGCCGCAGTAGTGGATCCACTGGGTCAAGTGGCACAGTGGTACAGTATCTGGCAGTACAAGCATTCTACTTAAAGATGCAGCACAGACCAGGGCTCCAGTATGCCAATGCTGATTTCAAGTTTTGAATGCCATCTATTGAGCTCCATTTTAGCAGGTGAGCTATGTGACAGGTTGCCAGCATCACACCTGTTTGGAGGGGTCACAGCTGTGGGTAATTAAAGCTCCTAGACAAATTGCAGCTGTGCCCTTACCTACTTAAAAACAGTGCTTTGTCCCCAGTAGGGCACAGAGAAGAAGGAGTGCTGTCAACCTGCACAGGAAGAGAGATTATGAAAGCCTGACTTCAATATCCGAGCTATAGTCCCCAGCAAAAGCTACTGTTGAGTCCACAGACTGTGTGTGATTAGTTCATGTGTCCTGTTGCTTGAAATAAGAATACAAAATCTGTAGTCGGACTGTTCCACATATTAATGTTACTTTTCTTCTCAGGATTTCAGTGCTTTTGAGGGTGACCACAACAACAAATAAAACAAAACGTATTTAATCATAATAGACAGAGGTAACAGATGGATCTAACCATGTAATTTACAACCACAACTATGTGTATGGCAAAAAGGACAACTCTGGGAGTAACTGTTTCTGGCAAAGCCTCTCTTAAGTGTTTACTTTTAGTTGTTTGTGTGTTAAAAGAAAGAAATAGAATCACATGTCTATTCTATAAAACAACCCAAGTAATCCATTTAGTCATTCAGAGGTATCAGTGCAATTGACTTTATTAAAACACAATGCTTTGCCCTATGTGTAATATATATGTACATATGATACAGCACATGGTAAGAATATAGTTGAGAACATTCTAATTGTTAATTATGGTCTGAATGGCTGACTGACAAATGCACGCTATTTGACTGGCAGTTTCATCAATAAACTGACGATGAGATGTTTCTAATCTTTTAGCCCCTTTATGGAACAGATTGGACTTCATACATGTGAATTAAGCCTGCAGTATAATGGATTTCATATTGTTCTTCCTCTTGTCACTTTTCTTTTTCATGCGTCCAGCACTATATGATGGATGAGGTTAAAGGTTGTGTATCTTCTCCCAAGAGTTCGGCTATCTCAGCTGTATTAAAACAGCCTAAATCTCAAAACCTGATTGTCTAGGATTGACCTAAATTGCAGAATGGAATACATTTCAGTCATTTTGACACAGGCTAGGTGGAGGGTAAAACACAATATGGGTGGGAATACAGAATTGCATCAACACATATACAGTATGATTGCAACACTTAAAGGAAGAGGTAATGTAGTAAAGACAGTGCATAAAATGAATGAAATATCAATGCATTGTCATACACAGTAGGATAATTCGATGCAAGGCAGTTAGGACTAGAAAAGAGAATAATAGAAAATATAGTTCAGGTGGGTAGCTGTGTCAGCATGCTGAACACCTGGAGAAGGCTCCATGGCCAAAACGTTGTGTTTTCTTTTTTCTCTTCTCAGCATGGAATAAACCTATTTATTTAGAAATAAATTGGAGAAAATATATTTCTTTTTGTGTTTATTATGTATATATAGTTGTTATATAATATACCAACACTTAGCAAAGACTCAGGTGTACAGAGGGAAAAGGGGGTTTGGGGTTACCAAAGACATTACTGGCACAGGATATGAGACAGACTGGTCATGGGAACCCATTTATTATAGAAGTGGCTTTATAGTTTTTTACAATTTATTTCTCAACAATTTAAGTCTTTTTCAGTAGTCCTGGCAGCAACCAATGGGTCGCCATTCTGTTTCAACTGAAACTAATGCAGCTTCATGGACAATCACTTCAAAAGCCAGTTACAAGATGAAGACTATAGCTTTGATAATTTGGGAGTGAAGTTACTGGTGATTCAAAATAATAAATCTGCTGCAAAGCTTCAGTATCATTGTGGTACCCTAAGGGCCTCAAATGGAATTAATAGAGTTAGTTCCATTCCCCAAAGAAGAGTTTGGGGAAGTTTTACCCTAAACTTGTCCACTTCTTCCTGTCTTGTAAATATCAGGCTTCTTGCTACTCCCTTGTACATTTCGTTTTCACAAGCCACCCTTCACACCATCCTCATCTTTACAGCAGCCCTCTTGCTCTGGGTTAATTAAAAATGGATGGATGCCATTCTGGTCAAGTTAGTTACACCAACAAAGTTCACTACTGAAATCGTGTTTCTTCTCTGCCATAATTAGTGTTTCACTGAACTACTGAATTATGAGATGTGAATGCAGTAGTTAGTGATCCTACTGTAGGTTATGAGTTGCATATAGTACACAATAAAGTGAGTACACATTAATCAGGAAATCACTTAACGAATATCTTGAAATTATTCAAAATCAAATGGGTTTCCATAGTTTCAAACACATGACATTTGGCCTTTCATAGGTTTCAAGAATTTTTTATCCTTTTCTAAAGTAATTTCCTATCAAGCTCACAAACTATATTGTTGGAGATAAAATCTCTCTAAACATATTTGATTTACAATATGTCTTGGGTTTATGAGTACCTCTTTCATTTTCTTGTCCTTTTTTGACATCTAAAGTGATAGAAGTTTTATGCTTTTGATATCTATATGAGTCTCACTTTGGGCAGAATTCATAGACATGTCACTCTTCAATAAATAATGGAACCGCAACAAAGATTTCAAGTGCATCTGAAATATACTGCATCCTGCAATCATTTTTAATGCGGAAACAAGTAGACCATGTTAGGAAAAACGATTCTTAAAATTGAAAGCCGTTTGTGTGAACAATATCACACTTTATTATTTTAATTTTCTTTTGATTTTATAAGCTTTCCTTTTACTGATTTTTTTGTATATACACCAGAAAAGCTGTTTCTCTCAGGGCTGTCAGTGTCACCTGCTGGTTAAGAAATTAAGAAGTTAAGAAATATCTAGAAACTTCCTGTTTTGATCGATGAAAGGGGTCAAGTAATGAAAGGAATTCTGTGTGGTATAGATAGATAGATACTTTATTGATCCCATGAGGGAAATTGCAGTGCAACAGCAGCTTAACACACACAACACAGCCACAGTGTAACGAATTATATACTAATAGTACAATACATACAATACAATACAAGAGTTACTCACAGTCCGGACACACAAGAGGAAACTAGAACAGAACAGTACACAGAAAATCGTATCACACGTATGAATATAAATATAGATGTAACCATAGATATAAATATAAATATAAATATAAATGTATTGCACAGGTCCCTGGCATATATTGCACAAAAGTGGTTGTAAACGGGAAAAAGAAAAAGAAAAAGAAAGAGAACAGATGTAGCAGTAGATGTGTATATGCGTTTAGTCCAGAAACAGGTCACTGTCGCTGTTGCCTCTGCCAAGACGCAAGGTGGATGCGTTGTACAGTCTTATGGCAGATGGCAAGAATGACCTCCTGTAGCGCTCCCTGTCGCACCGTGGATGAATCAGTCTATTGCTGAACGTGCTCTTCATTCCTGCAAGCCTGTCATAGAGGGGATGGGAGAAGTTGTCCATGATGGCCTCTAGTTTGGACATCATTCTCCTCTCAGCCACTACCTCCAAGGGGTCCAGGTCAGACCCAATGACAGAGCTCGCTCTCCTGATGAGCTTGTTCAGCCTTTTGACTATGACTATGTATATGAGGAAAAATAAAATAGATCTAATTTAACTGAACCATTTTAGATTTTGAATATTACCAGATAAGTTTTACTACTTATGGTCCTTTTAGAGGCGATAGAATAGTAATTTTCCTAAGAAAACCCTGATGAAGCCTCAAAAACTAGCACATATTTTATTATACATGCACTCTTTTTCCCATTATTGATAGAATTACCTGGTCTGGGGTGATTCATAGTTACACTTCAGATTGCAATTGCAGAATTTACACATAGATTTTCATCACTCATATTAGTGACTCATTCTTTGGAATCTGAATTGCTACAAGGACAAGTGTTTCTGGCTCAGCCTAGTCGCTGAGCCATTCATTATTTCAACACATTGCACACTCTGACAAGGGTGGGCTCTGAAAAGATGTCAGTTGAAGACGTCTCCATGTCTTGCAGGGATTACTACAAGCCTACAGGTACTCAGGAAGTTGCAGGGTTCACTCTGGCGTCCAGAGGTGACAGGACCCCGTCGACTAATCCTCACTCTGCTCTGGTGAAGCAATCCCCTGTCGTGTTTCCCTGTTTGGGGAATCCCAGTTGTAGTCATCTATCGACGAGACCCAGAATCAAATGTCTGAGGCATAGAGGTCATCCTGCACAGGTGAGTTTCTTTCCTGACTGGGCTTGTGAATTAACCTCTCTGAATTCCAAAGGGTTAGCAACGCCTTACAGACTGAAGTCTCTCAGTAATTTCACTGCCCGAAACAAACACTATGAGACAGATTAATGTCGTCAATAGAACGCTATCACAATCAAACTCTACAAACTGAAGATGTTCACACATGATACAGACTATAGAAAGAAGAAAGGAAACTTAGTACAGTACTTGCTGCTTTTACTATTTTGAGCATTAAATACTGCAGTGCAGTGCTGGTGAACTACTGTAGCAGTAGACTAGCATTGTAAGCACAAAATTGTTTAATATGATATATTGCCTAAGATTTATATTACCCACCGCT